>NC_066343.1:5308548-5472129 GCF_022539315.1 Serinus canaria | reverse complement strand
TCCAACTATATCTATCTCCTCAAAAAGACTTTATTAATGCAGTTCCCTTGGATCATCCTGCAGTGAAGGCAATCCTAATACCACTGTGTCAACTACCCAATTAAGTAAGCTACGTGAAGATTTCTCCCTCATCTGCTTCTAAAAGCCTTTGGTCCTCTAACACCCCTTTTTTGTGTTTTCCCCCCATTCACCTAATCTGGGCTGAATCTGGCATTCTGAGTCCAGGTTTTAGGCATTATTACAGGTCTTCTTACCCTTACTTCTTACTTCTAACCTGTAGCATGTTTCCTCCACAAAACACTGCTACTCCTACTCACACTACTGCAGCAAGGAGTTGGGCATAGCCATGCATTCATTTGCCTTATATTTTTTTGCAAATTTTGAAGAGTGAATGTTTTTCTTTTCCTTCCTAATATATTCACCTTCCAGGGTAATTTTTGATCTAGAGGAAAGTGCGAATTCTGTTTCTTGTTCCTTTTTTTTTTTTTTTTTTTTTTTCCTGCATGCTGAATGTAATTAAATGGTCTGTCAAAAAAAGACATGTCAGGCAAATTGCATCATCAAGTTCGTAAAGTTCAGAGAAACCCTAGTGTCATTCTGGAGCATGGGCTGTGGCAAGGATTCCACTCTGGTTCGTGGAGGCCAGAATCCAACCGCCTGTCTACTTTGCCTTTCCAACAGCAGCCCTATAAGAAAATGCATCTTCATGCTAAATATAAGTCAGAGAAAAGATGACTCAGTTCTGTGCATGAACATTTAGTCATTGTGACAGAAAGCTGTAATGCATACATCTATATTTGAATTCAGTTTTTATCTCTCAACTGTGTGTTACTCACTATTGCGTACATGGGCTCACATGTAAGCTAAAACAGCCACAGAGGGTGTTGAGACTTTTGGCTAGGATTATTTCAATGCTCTGCACATCACAGAATAGAGTTTGTAGCTCTATTGTATTTGTTAGAGAATGTCACTTCCGCTCTTTGTAAAAGCCACAGAATTCTGGCTTTTGTTCCAGTTGCTGGCTGAGGACACTCAAGAGAATTTGTTCTATTGGCCATAGCTATCAGTATAGAGGAAGCAGACAGCTGAAGTACTACTTCTTGTCTGCATAAAACAGAGGAGGAAATGATCTCATTTGTCTTTCAGTTTGTGAGGGATGATGGATGGCAGTGCACAGTCATTGGAAGCTGCTCTTCCCTTACCACTCCTAAGGGAAATGGGGAGCAATGTAGACCAACACGCAGGGTGACCTTGGGGTGAGGAAAACCTCTGTCTGGGCAGGCAGAACTGGATGCACACCTCCCTAGTGGAAATAGCACCTTCTAACACAGAACAAAAAGCCAGGTGATTCTGTTACTTCACACTCCTCTTAGACCTTATTGATTACTAATTGACAGGAAATCTACTTTGATCTGCTTCAGCAGCCTTTGGTGAGCACTTGCAGTCAGTGTGGCAAAAGAATGAGGACAGAGAGGTTACAAAAGTGACAGAAATGGCAAGAATCCAAGTGTAACCAGGGGGTTTTGCTTCTTCCAGGTTTTCTTTTGGAATTCTGACTTTTTTTGTTTTCAGCTTTTGCAGGTTTCCTTATGTCAATTCAAACTTAGTAAATATTGCAAAATGTTTTAGCTTGACAAAAGAGAAAATAATCTTGATTTGTGAGTAAACTTTTACTGAAATGTCTCCACTTTGACCCAAGAAATTAGCCCTTTGGTGGCAGGGTGAATGACAGTCTCCTTCTCCCTCCCCACACTTCTAACTTGCTCTCCCCTTCCAGGAGGTGACACTGATCCAACACTGTGGCCAAACTCCAGTGCAGCTGTTTGTGCTGGTACTCAAGATTCTTTAAAAGTGCTACTACAGAAGAAGCTGAACCCTGTTTTTCCTTGCTTTTGCCTGGCTTGACAAAGAGCTAGGAGCTGCCATTCTCACCACTGAGAGCTGAAGAAACTAAGGAATGAAGTGCCTACGAAGAAGTTTCAAGGGTGGATTGCACCCAGCCCTTTTATGGACGTAGTCCCATTCCATAGAAAATACTGGAATGCTCATTGTGGTAGAGGACACACCTTGAAATTTTGCCAATAGGTTAATGCTTTAAGAAGGTGATCACCCACCTCTTTTTTGATTGATTGCAGTAATTAAATGATCATAAACTCTTACTTCCTGCTAGTATCTCACTTAATGCTAGCAGTAATGATGCCTAAAGATTTTGATTTTTATGTATTTTTCATATTTTTGTAGCTTTTTACCAAATAGTAATATAGTTCATAGTAGTTCCTAAATAGTTATACAGTTCCTATGGTATTTTTGCTACCATTTCTCTTAGATTTAAGAGTAGTAAATAACCTTCTAACATATTCCTGAAATATTGTTTAATCTTACTATTAAGACAAAGAAGTCTGACAGGGAGCAGGCTTCTGTTTTCCAATCAGAATCTGAAGAGACACAATATGAAATGGGGCAAAGAAGCCCTAGATCCAGTGGGCCGGTACCCAGAGAAAATAACCTAACCAACTACTCTTCTAATTGGAAAATATTTGTTAATTATGCTAATTTGTTAAACTTATAAAAATTGTAGAAATCCAATGCCATGTGAGCACATCATCAGCAGGATAACTGGAAGTTTCCAATAAAACTCTACTTTTTTTTTTTTTTTTACTATTTTAACACTGCTGCAAGTGTTTTTTGATATTAGGACAGTGGGAGTAGTCAACAGTAGGAGAAGATCATCCTCTTCTGCTCACCAGTCTGTGGGATGAAACATTTGCATCATGGTTTCCAATGCAACAGCCACAAAACACAACAGAGCAGTTGACTTTTGAAATTTTTTCATATTTAAAGAGAAAAGCTAAAGTTGGTGGGAAGTTGTTTGTTGGTTTGTTAGTGCTGTTTTTTGTGTTTGTTTGGTTTTGGGATTTTTCGAGGAAAAGTTGTCTAGTGTCTGCTGAGCCAAATGTTACTTACTCAAATATCTTACTTAACTTGCTCTTGCTGAGAAGAATGAAGGTGAATACATCTATATAGTAATAGAGATAGCTAAATGCAGAATATTCAAATTGTTTTAAGTAGCGTACAATACCCATAGGACCCTTTATATCCATTTTGGACTGCATAATGTAAAATTTGAATGATTTGTTTTGAAATCCATGAATAAGATTTGTGCCTGCGTATTTAAAAAATGTGATAGGCTGTGCCGTTCTAATCCTTCTCTGAAACTTGTTTTGCTTTGAGTCTCCAGGAGTTCTCAATATATACAACAGGTCAAGCATGGCAGCCAGAATCTGCCTTAACTTGCTCTCTAGGTTCAGTGTATTCAAGATCCAGTTTTAATAAATGACCTTGACTAAGACCTGCCTCAGGACATAAAACTGTAGGAACAAGCCTAAATGGAAATCCAGCATTGATTTCTCCCTCCCATTTAAAAATTGAACTAACAGGATGCTTCTTTCCATTTGCAGTGTAAAGACTTTTCTGTTTGTGCATAATACACACTGCAGTTGATAATGAGACTAGGCTGCTGATGAGTAGTTTCTGGACTTGTGGGCCTGATTAATGTTCAGTGGCCACCGAGTTGAGCAATAAATTACTCCAAGTTGTTAAACTCTGCTAGTCTACAGCGTCCACCACAGTTAACACTCGATGGATGGGAGTTGTTCCCAACATCTGCAAGGCAATTTTTCTTATAAGAAGTCACTTGCAGAACGATCCATTCTTTGTCATTTGCTGTGCTTTCAGCAGAATGATGGAAAATATGACTGGGAAAAAACATCTGAAACCATCTAGCCAATTCCATTGGGCTGAGGCAGGATTAATTCCAGTGTACCACACTGAATGTATGTCTTGATAAGATCATTTAGAAATCACTAAAATGGAAAATCTAGCATGTCCTCACACAGTTCATGACAGTACTTTTTGGAGCAGTTAGAAACTGTTTCCTAACTCTTACCTAGAACTTTCTGAGTGTTATTTTTTGTCCTATTCAGCAAGGATTTTGAGTTACTTACACATATTCGAAAGCTGTTACATTCCTTCTTCAGACCTTTTCTTTTTAACAGAAAAAACATTCTTGCTTCCTTAACTTCTCCCCTTAAGTCAAGCTTTAAAAACTTCTTGAAACATTCTTCTTTTTCGGGGTCTTTCAAACCAGTACACACTTGTCACATGATGCAGAAGCTGAACTGGGATGGAATACTCCAGCCAAGAAGACTGAAAGGATTACTTTTGTGATCTTTTTAGTCTTATCTTTCTACATTCTAGTGTAATTTGCAAAATACACTAGTAATAACTAAATAATAACTAAAATAATAATCAATCTCTACTCCATCATCAAAGTTTGAATAAAAATACCAGATAACACTTGATATAGAGGAGAACTTTGATCCCTGCTTCCAGCTCGATAATGAATAATTAATATCTACTCTTGAGGACTAATTGTCAAAAAGATTTTTATCCACTTAGTAACTTTAATATAACTTTATTAATTTAGCTGTGAGAAAGCCCTGTGAAGTTTTTGGTACTGCTTTACCATAGTTGAAATCCATGACATCATTTTTTTCTGCTCCTTCTGGAAGCTTAATTTCTTTCTAACACAGGGAATATACTGACTTAACATAATTTGTCCCTGAAAAATGTACATTGGCTGTCAATCATGTCTTTGATATATTGTGGGTACTTACATGCACATTTTCTCTCAGAGACAATCCACAGACTGGTCAAAACAGAAAAAAAAAATGTTCCAAGGAAAGAAGTGCTCTACATCTTTTTTTCAGCAGTTATTAAATAATTAATATTCTGACTCAGACCAACCTCCCACTGGGCTTACTATTGGAAGCAATCCTATTTTGAATTTTCCCATAGGGAATTCCTTGGGAGCAATACAGCAAACTGCCCCATACAATTTATTTAAAGAAAAACATTCACAATCATTCAAATTTAGCCATTAACTTCCTGAATGAAATGGTAATTTCAAAAGCCTTGCAATGATAGCAGACTTCTACCAAATACTTTTATTAAACTATTTATGTGGAAAGCCCTCCAATGCATATAAATATAGACATCAGTGAAACACAAAATATGACTTTAGTCCAATTTCAGGATTAATACAGACGTTATGAATATAGCAGGAAAGATTTCTTACGGTGTAAAACCAAAACTTCACGATGGGAGCATTGTAGAACTCATAAATCTTTCTTCCAATGGGGATCATTCTGTGTCTGCTCTGAACTTCCTCATCCTCCTTCTTTCTTGAGGACTCTCCATTGCTCCGTCCGAGCATTGCCTACAAGAAATAAATGTTTATGTTTCTTTCTTGTGAAAGAAAAATTACACAATTTTTGAAATGTCAATAGGAAACTGTTCTTGATCTCTAGATAAAACCAGGTGACCACAGCCAGGCATAAAATGCTTTGCTTTCAAATTACCTTTTTGCAGGGAGGCTTTTGTTTATATACTTTGAAAATGGAAAGCCATAGCTTTAGCCTCAACCCTCAGCTTGAGAGGGTAATTCCTGACAAAAAATAAGTGTGGAGAATATTTTTCATTTTTGCTGTATGGACAGAAACACTTTTACCTGACAACAGCTTTATGTGGTGAACTTCTACACAATAAACAGATGCAGACCAAAACCAGGTAAATTTTGGTTTTAAACAAAGAGAAGTTCATAAAGCTGAGATTGAGAGAGACCAACAAGGGAAAAGATGAGTTGATAGTCACTGAACTACAAGCAAAGAAGACAGTGGCACTTTATAAGTTAATAAAACTGGAACTGTCCCAGGCCATGATCCCACAGTGAAGATTACATGGATGTAAGAGGACTTACTAGTAAAGCTCACTGCAGCAGAAAGGCCTTAAATTGAAAATTAATATACATGATTTTAGCTTCTTCCATAGTGAAGTTCCAGACTGCTCATGCATTGCCTTTGCTAGGCTTGATCTCACAGTTACCATTGCAATTTAGACCCACTCAAAGGCTACACTGAGCTCAAGAAAAACACACATAAGAAGTCCCCAACTATGAGTGCAAACCTAACCCTAAATTTTCATTATCAGCTGCAGAGAAATGGAAGGACTAATCTACAATCACTGAAGTTAGTGCTTAAAATAAGTTCGTTTGTATTTGAAGAGTAATGGGTCCTATTAAAGATTCATTCTGAAGCAATTATTTAGTGAACAGTAGACCAAGACTGGATTTTAGCTCACTGTGCCTTTTGTAAGTTCTTACTCTTTAGTTTGTGGGTGCAGCAGCCTGCACAGGAAATATTTGCAAGAATTGAGAGAAATCTAAGTATGCAGGGACTGCAAAATGATGCATTTGTTTCAATGCTTCTATAATGCTTTCCTAAAAGTAGATGAAGGCACCCTTGTGCTTTTTCGTTAACTGAAGCAAACTTTCACCATCCATGAAGACAGCATTGTCCTCATCTGCAGCTTAAATGGTAGAAAACCAAGGGAACAATTAGATGCCAGACATATGGTCTTTCTATAAAAAGGTCCTTCTTGTCTCTGTATGTGTGCTCTCCAACTCAACAGGATGTACAGCACACACTTAACTCTTTGGCTTCAGGTGAGCCACCTGATCAGTTTCTAGAACCCTGCAGGAACTGGTGATGCACTTCTCACATATTTAAAAGTAAGAATCACAATCTAACATTTTCTTCCTTTTTCCAGCCTCATGTGGAGCTATTCATATAGGTATTTTCCCTGTGAAACAGTAATTTGTGATGATAAACTTTTTTCAGTCAGTGTGGATATTTGTAACATTATCAGGACTGGGCTTGGTCCCATATGGCTCCTTCTCTTTAACTTCATTTGTGCAAGTAGTTTTTCCTCCAGTATTATTACTTTGCTTGTGGACCCTTATATTCTTGAATCTGACAACATATGGATGTTGCCGTGCACATTTTCAATAAAATACAACAAAGTTCAGGACAGAACTATACTGCACTGAAACTAACCTGCTGGGACTCTCTCAAAAACTAAAGCTTGCTTTGACCAAGTTAACCTATTTCCTTTAACTTTAATGGCTGAAGATTTTTAATTTAATTTCCATAAATATGGGTAAAACATCACCTATTAAAAATTTAAGTGTACCGCCTGTTGGCTCTCATGACCCCATAAAACACCTTGAAAGTCCATCATGACTTGTACAAAACAGGAAAAAGACAAAGTGGCTATAAAGCAGAGGAGAAGGGTTTTTATGATTATGAGACTTACTGAATATAACCACAATAGCAAAAATTACACAACCTCCACAGAAGATATCATTACTCCACAAAATCAAAGTGATCCTTGGATCCGTACCATTGATTGGGTTTTTGTGGGGGGAAAAGCCCCATTGAATATGATCTGAATGCTTTGGGAACACTATAGCCCAAGGAGGTAGTAAATTCTTTGCTTCCCTCTACTTACTGATGCTGTTTGTGGAAAACTGCCATCTGGAGCTACAGAGTTTTCTGCAGCTTTTCCCAAGGCTTTGTCTCTGCTGTCCCCTGGTGCTCAGGAGTTTTGCAGCAGAATGAAAATGAATGCTGCCTACTTTAACAAATGAGCAATGCCATGCTTTAGTGAAAGGGATTATTTTAGAGTTCAATTTTGTGAATTCAGTTTGTAAATTTTACAAATCTACAAATTCTGAAACAGACTTAATTCTCAATGAAATCAGTGAGTTGTGGATGTCTTCATAATAATGCTCTTTCAATATCTAGATTGATGCTTCAACTTATAAATTCTGATTTCCTGTTTTCTACTACTTTCTTCCTGATAACAATGTAGTAATTTTGTCTCATTACAATTATTTTTGAATTAATTATATCATATAATAGTACCTTCTCCCCTCCCCCATGCTACAGATGGGGAATTTCTCTTTGATAGCTAGGGATTAGATTTGACCTGATGTTCCTGACTGTTAATTATACCTCAGTATTAACAAAGTGAAAAGCTTCCCCATTAGAAAGATTCAGAAATAACCTATGTAACTGTATTAACAGAATAATTGCAGTGCCAAATGTGAACAAATGTTTTCCTTGGAGTGGGATGCAGTAGGGTGGGAACAACTCAACACACAGCTCTGTGTGGGCGGCATCTCTTTCTCTAATACATGATTTTGTCCATGATTCACCATGAGTCATGCAAGGTAAGCTTGACAGCAGCTCAGCCTCATTGTGAAGTACAGTACAACTGCATCATTCTAGCCTGAAGGGATAGATGTTTTCATAGTTTTTACATGGAGATTTTGTTAATCTGGTTTTTTGTTGTTATTGTTGGGCCAGATTTTGTTTTATGTAATTGAGGACTGTTTGCTGATAATGAACTATCAGGGGAGAGTTTTGGGTTGTACATTTTTGCATTAATGTATGTTAACAATACTCTAATATCTTTATGTGTTTCATAATTAAATAACAGGAATTTCAGTCTTTCTGGAACTAATACAGGCTGTTCCAATTTCATCCTGAGTGAAATCTACATGTCTTACCCCAGTTCACAGAGAACTGGTGTAGAAATGATACATAGCTGTGTAGAAACCCCTTCCTTCACTCAGCACACCCTGCTGGACCCTACCCTGCATGTGAAAATGCTACCCCCATGGTAGTTGTTCTAGGGTTGCTGTTCTCTGCCCCGAAACATTGGTAGAAAAATGTTTTAATGTCTTTGATTTACAGACATATAAGATTAGACATATAAAATTTTGCACATGCTTGGTGGCTACAGTGAGCACAAAGGAACAGGACCAAAGTGCCAGGAGCTCAGAAATCCTGTCTGCTGAGGAGGGCAAAGGACATAGACCTTGCCAGAGCCCATATGTGGTAGTGGTGGTAGCATGGATGGTTTCCAAACTCCCTAGAGGAAGAGAGAACCTCTTCTTATGGGAAGGGTCAGCACTTCTGCCTAGACACCACCAGCCGTGTCTCCCAAGTCTGTTTTCCAGAGGAGCTGAAGGGGTGCCTTATTGCTGGCCTGAGAGATGCTGTGAGTCATCTTCCACTGGGAAGGGTAAGTTGGGCCAGGGGCAATAGGACATGAATCTTCAGGCTTTTCTGTATTTTTAGTGATATGATTACTATTTTGCTATTTCTTGCCATTGAGAAAAGGCTAAGCACACATACTACAGATGAGTTCATGTGATATCAGAGGCCAACAGAACTAGCTTTGTTGCTGCTGAAAAGTTCTCAGACTACCTCAGTGAGGCTCTGGAAGTTCAAACTTCTTATTCATTGTGCAAAATTGAGGCAAAATGGAAAAAAAAAAACCCAAAAAACAAACCATAGAAACACATTTTAAAGGACTTGGATGGGTTATTGTCTGTTCTGAAATAAAACCATTTACTGGGGAGCTCTAATACCCAAACAATAATACTGAATAGGGTTAAGGATGCTCCTAGTTATGGCATCCAGAATAAGGGTTATTCTGCGATGACAGGAGACTTCTGAGGTTTCTGTCTGACCTGAATTTCAGCAATTAAGCCCTTGATTAGGACACTGTACAAATATAAAATAACCCTGGTCTTTAGACTTTAATGCCCTTCTACTGCTCTGTGTTTAATATTCAGGATTAGTGACTGTCAGCCCCATAAATAAATTGTGGTAAATTTTTTGGTGCTGAGGGGCACTGATGAGAGCAGTATTCAAATGTGTTTTTGTGAGTATTAAGCTGCTATTAGCCAGTTTCTTAGCATCTAGGTGTAAAAGAAATGTGGGCCTATCCCTCTCATGTATCTGTTATAAAGTTGAAAACAAGTGTGAATAACAAGTAGTTTACAGTGAATAAACACATCTTCATAGTATATCCACGTGTTCAGTTACCCACCAGACCCTTGCCCCCAGGAGCATAAAGCAAACACATACTTGCATGCAAACACACCCATATGGAGACTTAACTTCACTGTGGCTGTAGTCTGCTGATCACATTATTCTGTGCAAATGAGGTGTAAAATAGGGAAAAGATCACTGTGGCCCCCGTACCTCATGCACTCTGCAACAGTGCTGTACAGAAGAAGAAACTGAGTCCTTGGCCTGTCTTTAGTCACCTGGGCTTAGTGCAAGACACACAGGAAATCAATGAACAGACCCTGCCTAGATGAGAGCTCTTTATCTTCATTTTAGCAGAGAGAATATGGGTGTGACATGATGAATACAGAGACTTGAGAAGTATTCATAGGGAGTGGTTAGAAGGAGAATCGGGAAGATTATTTCAATTATTGATTATTTGCCAGAAAAGGAACTTTGAGATGAAAATGATTTTTTTTTACATCACTTTTGTTTGTTAATCTTTATGCTGAACAAAGCTCAGGCTAGGTGAGTGACTGATCTATTGATTCAAAGTTCAGCAATGGATTAAACATTTATGATATCCCAGCACAATGAATAATTAATCTTATTGAAGTATTTATAAGGTATACTTAATATACAAAAGGATACTATGGTTAGAGGGAAACTTCACAAAGGGACTTCCCAAAACATCTTTCAGGCATCCTCTGATCAGTGGAAAAGAAACCTGACCATTATGCCAGATCATTTGACTGGAAGGAACAGCAGGCTAGTAAGGCTGGAACAATATGCAACTTCAGTCTAAACTATTTTCTTATATTTAAAATATGTCAGGTAACTGCCTGTGGCATCTAACCACAGACATGGAAGATCTCTCTGCTACCAATTCATCTCTCCTCACCACCGAGGGGCACCTGAGTGAAACAGCTGTGTTAGAAGTTCTACAGTGTGGTATAGGTTATATGCAGAAATACTAAGTGAGCAGTGCTGACCAAAAATATTCTTTCTAAACTTTCTGGACTCTACAGAAAGAAATATTATTTTATAGAGAATGTTTCAAGTGCCTGAAACTTCACTAGAGTGACACACTGAATTTGAAGGAATTAAGGGAAGAGTCAATGACAGAACAGAGCAATAGGACTGTCAGCACATGGAAGGGAGAAGAGGAGGAACATCTAAGGTTCATCTGGAATAGCAGGTCCCCTGCACACATCACTTATTTGCAGCAGGAGTCAGAAGGGAAAAAGGAAACAATATTGTAGACAAGAAACCAGGAGCTGGGATAACTACAGTGGGATGGAAAACACATCTTTCCCAAATTTCTCCCCATTGCCAGGTAAAAGGCAGGTTGCAAAGTGCTTATTTGATTTGAATAGGCACTTCATAAGGGGATCAGAAGCCGAGGGTTAGTAAATTGCAATTAATAGCTAATGAGCAGAGAATGCCCCATTGCTGCTATTCTGGCTTCTGGTCCTTCCCAAGAGCCAGGTTCTTGCCTGCAAACGGGTCCTGTAGGTGGGTCTTGAGGGCTGCTCCTTCGGCTTGCCTGCATATTGAGTCCTGTAGGCAGGTCCTTCTGCCTGCCTGCAGTCGGGGTCCTGTGTGCAGCTCCTGCTGTTTGCCTGTGGGAAACAGTCTGGGTTTTTTTGTTTTTTGGTGGTTTTTTTTTTTTTTTTTTGTTTCTTAACTTAATCAGGCAAATCCCTGACCAACTGGGGCTGAGTTTTAAGCCTTTCAAAGACACCACAATCAAACCCGAACAAATCCAAACCAAACTAGACTAAAGGAGATGCTACAGCCTGTATGATAACTGTCCAAACTAAAAAGTGTGAGAACAAGAGACAGGAGGTAGATGACTTGGGTAGTTTTCAGAGCTTCAGTTGTCTGATTCTTCACATTGTAAATTATTCCTCAAAGGCTATGTTGCTAATACTGACAAGTCCCTCCTTACACAATTCTCTTGAGCTGTAGAAGTGGAGCTGTCTTGCTGCTTGCTCTTGTATTCAGTAGAGTAAAGACTGGATGTGCATTTGTGGGAAAGGCAATGACCACAAATACAAAAAGAATTTTAGACTAAGCTTTCATAATTTTTCTGGCTTGTATGCATACTTGCTTACTCTCTAGTGAAGTCAACTAAAAGAAAAAAAATCTCTGGCTTCCATTAATCTTTTGGCATTTCCAACCAAAGGTGAGTCCTTTTCACACCAGAGAGGTCATCTATCCTGACTGAGTGCTTCTGAAATCTAATTCACTTAGTTCAGACAATATGGATTCAAAATATGAGGATATTTGAGTCGAAATATGAGGATATTACAGCACAGCATCTCCATGCACTGCTGCAGCACGGAGGCCAAAGGATGGCATCTTGTGTGGCTTGAGTCCTGTGGAGGAGAGGGGAGCACCAAGAGTGGTATCCTGTCATGTGCTATATTTAGCCATCAGATGTCCTGCAATGCCTTCAGAGGTAGGAATAACAAATTGACAGTGCTGAGGCTGATTTATTGCAAGCACTTACAGTGAGTTCCATGTCTTCCTCATCTTTTTCTTTCACTGGCTTCTCTGGTTCCTCTGGATCTTTTTCTTGAAGATGGATCTCGTTGGCCTGGGTCATGTAGGGCATATCATCTTTGTTCTTGAACTCCAAGCTGAGGATTGAAGGAGGAAGTAGAATTCCTAGAATTACCTAAAGCAATAATAATGATAACAATAATCATCACAGAAAACAGATTATGGTCATAATGGTTACTTAGCATCAAACAGAACAACTCCCTCAGGAGATTAAGGAAAAGAAAGATACATGTACATGTGAGTTTCTATGACAATAAAGCACTTGTCATTGGGGAAAATGGTACCAGAGCATTGAATCAAAGCATGTAACTTCTATTAGTGCTGCTGTGAATGCTCTTGAATGTTTTATCTACTTGCACATCACCAGGTGCATAGTGGTACACACTAGAATATATTTACAAAATATTATATAAGGGCCAGAGTAGGTGGGACCACATGGGTGTACAGACCTGCAAGTGTCTGCATTTTACATAATACAAAATATCAGTTTGAAAGACGCACAGAGAGTATTTATTTCTACAGAGAGGGTTAATAGCTCTTTATGTCCATGCTTAATGTACATTGACAGTCAAAGAAGTGCAACTGTGTGTGGATTTGAGGAGATAAGGCAAGGCTAGCAAAAGCAAATGCTGATGTGCATAGATATGCAGTCTCCTTGGATTTTGTTTCAGTAACCAGGCAGCTGTGTAATGGTCATGTTAATGCCAGCTCTTTCTTTTCTGCCTTCCCTCTCTTAGATGCAGGAGTGTAGAAACCACTAAAATTTCCTTGTTGGGATTTATAGGTAATGAACAATGCTTGGGTTAAAACTTTATTACAACTGAATATAGATCACAGTGAATCAAAGCAAAGTCTGTATTCACAAGTACAATGACTGTCTCTGGTTGTGCTGCAATTTGATGGAGAATGATTTTCTGATGAGTCTCTCCCTGAATGAGAGTGAAACCAGATAGTTAACTTCGTGGCACTTAGGGAGGATGCCTGTGCTCATCATATCTCCAGACAGCTTGTGTGCTTTTGAAACCATTCAAAATACACAATGAGGAGCAGGTAGTGTATCCAAATGCTGTAGCCAGACTTGGAAAAGCTTCCTGCACTGGTGCTGTGCTCACAAAATAATGGGTCCAGGGAGAGGAGGTTGCAGCAGACCTGGCTTCACAGAAAGGCTATTTTTAAGAGCAGGTAGGATTAACAGCTGCCCCTATCCCTTCCATTGGTGCCATACATCCCCAGCAAGAATCTAAATAATTATATTCAAACTTCCTACCATTTGTCAGTTTCAAAGGGAAAAAAAGGTTCTTGAGAAATAAAACATGACTCATGCTTGCAAATTTATTTCTTTGTCATGCTGCCTCATGTAGCTTGTAGCCTGCCCTAGTTCTGCTAATGAGCTTCAATGAAATAGAAACTGAGTAAAGGATCCTTGTGAAGCCCTGGTGTTAGAAGAAGCTGAAAGGAAACAGAGCCTGTTACCTTCAGTTATGCATTATGAAAGAATGGTCTATTTTAGGGCTTAAGAAATGTGCTGACAAGTGCAAAGCGTGTAGTAGGAAATCAGTTGCTACACTGCCCTCCATGTGCCTAGGCTAAATTTCTGCAAAGCCAAACAGTGAACAAAGCATCTGTCCCTCTGAAGGATAATAGGCCTGTGAGTTCAGGAAATAGGTAGTAGGAATGTCTCCAAATGTGAGAAAGTTTTCTGTCTGTACCAGAACAACGTGTATGCACAGGTCCTGCATAGGAATGCTATCAGCCACTTGCTCTCACTCATCACTGTCACTGGATTAGGAGCCAGTCTGGAAGCAATGCATGCACTCCTAAGCGTTCTTGCCACTACTGAACATCTTTTCACATAGTAACACAGCTGAGTAATTACCAATTTTCACACAGGCAATTAGTGCAGAAGAGAGAATCTCTTCACTGAAAATATTTCTGGGTAACCTGGGAGGGAGAGTGATCTGGCTATGTTCTGACTGGTGGCTGCTTTGGTGGAACATGCCAGGGACTCAAATTCATCTCAGAATTCATTTTGCACTGTTAGCAGTTTTGTCAACTGTGTAAGTAAAGCTGTAACAGCTTTGAAAACTGAGTTATCCTTCAAACCCTCTAAAGGAGTTCCTTCTGATGCCATCAGGAAGATTTGCAAGGGTTTGTGAGGAAATTTGTTCTGTCTACTTTGCCTGTTCTGGGAAAGGTTGTCAGATCAGCACCTTTCACTAATGGTTAATTCACTTACACTTAATTTTCCTTTATTTATCTTTAAAACTCTTGACTAACTCCTCAAGTATACAGGCAGGGTGACACACCAATCTCCTAGCTCAATTCTTGTCCTGATAAATGATACCAGAGGGGGCTTTAGGAAAGGGAATGGAAAAATCAAAGCTGTGTGCTTTGAATTTAGGCTTATGATAAGCCCCATCTCAAAAACTGAACACAGGAAGAATATACCCTGCTTAATGACACTGCAAATAAATATCTAAAATACTGTTACTTTAGACAGTTATTACTGTTTTTTTTGTGAACCCTGTCACCATCTATTAGAATCCCCTGAATGTTAATTTTATTTTAAAACAGGAATGACCTTCAGGCCAGAATTTTTTCGCATACGGAGGCGACCCATCCACATGTCAGTGAGCAGCATCTGGCTGCAGGTGTGAGCGATGAAGTCCCTGTGCTTGGCTGCCACGGCAAGCTGCAGGCACGTGGCGTTGCTCCAGTTCTTCAGCTCGTAGGTCAGCAGTTTCATGGCCAGCTGCTCGTCCTGCTTGTACGACTGGTCCAACAGCTCGACCGCCAGCTGGCCGAAGTCCCTGCAACAGAGGGACACCGGCTCGCTCCGTCAGCGCGCTCCTTGCGCTCAGAGCGCCCCTCCGCACCCGCCCGCCTCCGCCGGGGCACGGCACCTGCCAGCGCGCAAATCGTGATGCTGACTCGGCACACGGAAACCCACGTCTTCAAACCTGAGTGGCTAATGTTAGGCACATAAATAAGTGCCCCAACTTAGCAGTGATGAGCACCCACACCGACCAGCTGTCTGCTCCCACCTCCCTGCCCACCTCCCTGACATTTTCTAACTGAAATCCTCTAGTTATCTGCAGCTTAAGGGATTGCTTCTCTGCTGTTTGCCAACAGCTTCATGGTCAAGCCTTCTTGGAAGGAGTGTCCAATATCCTTCCTTAAATCCTAAATTTCTGACATTTTACCATCAGGAAAAATTCTTATGGAATCTATTATCTTGCCTTGCTTATCTAAACATGACCTCTTGGATAATTAACACTTCTGCCTCAATATTTTGCTTATAAGGTTTTCAATAACTGTTCTGCTGGGTAGGTACAGAGTATCCTGAAAAAACACAGAGAAATGTTGCAGTCTGAGTCTAGAGGCCTCAGGGAGAACACATGAACAATATAGATATTTCACTGTCTTCTTGACGTCTTTTCATTTCAGAAATTATATTGCTAACAACTTTGCTACTCTGGCAGACAGATTGTTTAAAAGCCATTTGGATTTTCTCTAAAGGGACTGCACTTCCTCTACAAGTTAGAAATGAAAGCAAACTACAAATAAGAAAACTTTAGGCAGGTTCAGAAATCTCTCTTCCCTATTTTTTTTTCTTCTCCCCCCCACTTCCCCCCCGGAAAGTATACATGAAAGGAAATTCACCTGGAATTGTGGTTCAGCTCTTGGGAAATGTCATCCACCATGTCGTTTTCTGATGCTTCGTGGGCCATGGCTTTGCAGAGTTTGCAGGCCACCAGAGCTTTAGCCATAGCCTCTTCCCCATGTTGCCAAAAGAAGAGGGCCATCTTCTGACGTTTCATCAGCACAGCCCACACCATCAGCTCATGGAATGGGAAGGGAAAGTGATTGATCTCAGGGTCATCCATATCAATATCAACTTCTTCTTCTTTTTTCTTTGTTGGTTTTCTCCCTCGACGCAGAGGGACATCATCCTGTGGGAATTGTAGAGAATTTTTTTTCATCAGTGAAGGAACAATCCACACAATTCATTGAAATCAGTGCCTAAAACATTTCCTGCAGGCCAGGCCATTCATCATTTTTTGGACAAAATATTTAACAAAGATAAGCAATAAAAGAGGTATTGGTGCATGCACTGTAATTAAGAAGACAGTAAACAGGGGAACAGAGCCTCAGACTATCACCCTGAATCAATAACACTATCACTGAAACTAAAACCAGAGAGTACAATCACACAATATCCAGAACTATTTTGGAAAATCCATCGTTAAAATAAAGGTAAGAGCTCAGTGTAAATGTAACATCTGCTGTAATGCATCTGCCTCTTTCCACTTCCAGAAAGTACATATCCAGGGGATTTTCTAATCTGCTGAAGACTCCTTCTATGCTTTATCTTGGGTTTTCTCCCTTTATCACCTTACAAAAGTAGCAATCTCCCTTCTTCACTCCTATTCTGAATGTTTATTTCTTCCTTCTCCATCCTTTTGTTGTTTCTCTTGCCTTTAGTTTCTTTCCCATTTTAGCCTTTTGTGTTTATCAGGTGAGCTGGCCTACTACGTCCTGTGTCTATGGATGGAAAAATGACAGTGGTTGTACAAAATAAAAACCCATGAAAATACTGCTATCACCTTGAAGCATCGGGGTAGACAAAAGAGCCAATAAAACTGAGATAACTTTGGATATCTCTGTATAAAGATTTCTGCATCATTCTCTGCAAGTGTTTCATTTCTCTGAACGTGTTTTGAAGTTAGATGTTATCTGACTGAAATTCTGCTTGTCCTGCTGGACTGAAACACTTTGTTTACTCCTTATTAAACAAAAAACCAAGAAGATCCATAGTTGGGGCAGAGCCCTCTTTTTCCTTAGCTATCTCCTGGACTTCTATTAAGAAATGTTTCTTAATCTGCCCCTTGTGTAAACAAGCTATCTGGATGAAAAATACTATTCATGCTTTCATTACAGTGAATTTGAACATCATCCGGATATAGTTTATATTTATCAAAGAAGGAAAAGGCATTAAGATTTGTCACAGGTTGCCTACCTCCATTCCCAACAGCTTCAGAGCTTTCGGCTGTATAAAAAAAATAGTTAGAAAAATGTTATTTCTCACAGAATAGTGATGAAAAACTGTTTATGTATACATATACACATACGTACACATGCATGTAGAGTGACGTAGAATATACAATAAAATATAGATAATAATAATAATAATAATAATAATGAAAATATAGAAAATAATAATATAATGTACTGCAATAGCATACATATATATACACACACACATACACACCAATCAAATTAGTACAAATATGTAGTTACTTGAAACACGAGTTTGACATTATTCCACCAAAACCATGTCAGAAGACATATATTTGGATTCAGGTACAAAATACAACTGCTTAGGGCTGTTCTAGCAAGAAAGTGACAGGGACCATTGATAAGGCATCTATGGATTTCTCTGGAGTACATCAGCGTTTTGGCTGCTGCCCTGGAACACTTTTATTGACTGTTGTGGAGCCACTCTGTGTGTTGGTTCAGTACTGGTGAAATCACTGCTCAAATGCCTTTGTCAATGGAGTGACTTTGGGAAGGAATTCTCTCCTGCCAGCTACAATCACTGTCTTTCCTTTCAAATGTGAAGAATCATAAGGAAAAGCATATGGAAACAAATAAACCCAGTTTAGGTAGCTGTCTGCCAGAGTTTCACAGAGCTCTTGCTATTGATAGCCACTTATTAATATCTTCAGTGCTGTGTATTGCTAAAATCTGAAATGTCCTGCAAAAATAGGCAAAGAAGGAGACACAAATCATACTGGGAGGAGCTGAGCTGACTCCTGTACATGTTGTATTGGGTTCATGGCAATATGGATGATAACAAACAGCTTTTGTGTTTTAGAAAGACTTTGTATTCACTTATCAGGCAGGAACCCACAAAAATACTTAACAGTGGTGCTGCCATGAGTACAATGACTGCTGGAGCCACATCCAAAAAATAAAACATGTTTTGAGTTATGGGCTTCTTTGCCCTGAAACCTTCAGATCACAGTCAGAAGATGAGCCATAAGATAGGAAATGCATCTAAGAATGCAGAAGTTTTCAAATCTAGCTCAGGAGTTAGAATTACAGTATTATTGGAGCAGGTCTAAAGACTTGTCTTTTAAAAGCTGAGAATACTCATAATTATAGGTTTTAAAGTCAGAGGAGACTATTTAATGTGCTAGTTTCTGCAGGGCAGCTGAATGCAATAATTTTTTCATTAAATTTGTAAAAAAACATAGCTTGTATCAGTGCCTGGCTTGTGATGCATTATGGTGAGCTAACTGCAAAGCACAAAATGGAAGTGAATCTTGACCCCACCAGTCTGGAACAATCTAAGAAGCTGTGGTAAACGCTGCCAGTTGGTGCAGTCATGAGGATGGCAAGCAAGCTGTTTCTTACCCTCTTGGGCCCGAACAAATTGTGGTAGAGTGTTCGGAACCGCTTTCGGGTGTAATTGCAGCGATACGCTCCTCCCATCAGGTACTCTATCACCAACCCAATATCAATCAGGCTTATCCGATAATCGGGAGGTAAGTTTCCCTGCAGCAAAAATAAGGATGGTGGGAGAAGAAATGCTTATTACTGACATTGTCACATGTACTTCAAAATGACGTTAGAATAAAACAAATTAAATAGGTAAAAGCAGGAATGTATTATTATGCTGGTTAATTAATTCACCTTAAAATAGATCCAACCGAAACCTGGATATTCTCGCTTGGAAAGAAGACATAAGTTAAATAAGAAGGTGAAGAACTTGTTGGAAGCAACAGAAGATAACGTCAGTACACAGTACTCATATTCTTCAGCTGGGGAAACAAGGAACATGACTGCAGAAACAAAAGCATGAGGATCGATACACTTGAAAAGTCAGGCACAGTTGCTGGACTCTAGTTCTGCAAGACAACACTTTTCCTGCACCAGCTCTCACCCACAACTCGTCCCAGCATCTCACATCTCTGTTGACATCTCTCTGGACTGCCTCATCTGAACTGTCAAGGCATGGTGAAGCAACATCAAACAAAATATTTTGTTCACATGGGACCAGCTCCTTCCCATCCTGCAGTGTTTCCTTCCCATGTTCCAGGAAAGGAATAGCAGGAGGTAAGATTGGTGTTACAACTCTAGAGGACTTAGACAGTACATGATCTATCATTATTACTAGTTGCTAGGGGCAAGGACAGTCTATCACCATTCAGTCTTGGAGTTATGCTCAAAGAATACATACCATTGCTTAAGTTTCACACCAAGAATGAGGAAAGCATCTGTATGTATGAAAGCTATAATAAACAAAATATCTGTGGCTAATTATTTTGGGTTTTTTTAATGAAGAAAACTACAGGCCTTGCAATATTTCTACAAATTCTCTACCCGAGTTCCTCATATATTTTACTAAAAGCCCCTTTAAACACATTATCTAGTTATGTATTTCCAGCAGAACTATGGAGATTGTCTCACAAGAAATGAACTGAGTTTGTGGCAAGGGTCATTAGCAGGATTCTGGAAAACATGCCTACATACTTCTCCTTCCATTTATTTTCCTTTCTTACCCTCTGTTAGATATGTCGATATATCTATCTCTAAATAGGTATGTATATGTATGTGTATATGTGCAGGCCTATGTATATCTATATGCCTGTGTATGTATATGTATATAATGTCGTCAGCATGTACTTTTTAACTTGAAAGGAACCAGAATGACAAATATGTCCACATCTTACTGTCCTTTTTATGGGAACTCCCTCTCACAAATCTTCCTACTCTCCACTTTCAAATCTGAAAATGGCATCGCTAAGGTTATGAGTTCTCCAGGGCTTGGGGGTTGCAAAACTATGAAGAAACATTTCAGTAACAGATTGTCTCTCACTGCATATGAATTCACTCTGAGTTAATGGGGCATTTCTATTCTCCAGTTGCAGTAAACCCAATGGGACCTCTTGTGTGCTGAACAATTTCAGGCTGAGCTGCACTCACAGATGTGCCAGCCAAGTCTCTTGGGGGTCTCTGGCAATGGAGGAACAAAATCCCAGTGTGGGCAGACCTGCTCTTCTATTCCCTCCAGAAAAACTACACAAGGATCCCTTTACAGGAGGAAAGGACTAATGGGAAGGTAATGAACCCAAATGAAAGTTTGCTTCCTTCTCTAACTCTCTGCTTCTGAGTTGACTGGATGAAAGGTCACGTTTCAGTAAGCGTTCCCTACCAGAAAAGAAGGCATGATTCAGCAAATTTTGAGTAGATCACCTGACTCTAGAGACCTCACTAAGAAACCCTTCAGATTTAGAGAACCCTCTCTGTTCTGTGTGTCACTGTGCAAAAGAAATGACTACAAAATAAAGGTGGAGAGATTAATTGTCCTTCTGTGTACTGTGAAGAGAAGCCTTGAAAAAAAGGAATATTACTCTAATTAAAAATTGTCTCACATAGCCAATATTGCAGAAGGAACAGAAATTGTAACTCTTGGCTTCAAAAATTTTCAGTGCGCTATAATCATCTAATGTTCTATAATGATATAGAACATTAGATGATTATGTGCAGTGAGCCTATAGATTTTTTTTTATGTATTCATTAGGAGAAGGTTAGTAATTCACATGGAGCAATTTTATGACTATCATGTCTTGCTTGAAATATCTGCATATCTGGAGGTATCTGCCTGGCTTCTCTGGAGATGTCCTTATTAGATTAGAGCACAGAATCACTAATGGAGAGCAGATGGCAACTGGTTCTTCAGAAGAGAAAAAAATGGATGCAAAGATCCTCCTTCCTTTTCTACTTCAGCCATGAAGGACAAGGCTTATTTCCTGCCCTGCTACCAAGGTACAAGCAGCATGCTGAAAAGGCTGAGGAAGGAGAGAGGGAGGTTGTGCTTTCATAGTGTACCATGCCCAGCAATGGGCTGGCATTCAAATGGACAAAAATCCAACCAAATTTACTGGGAAAAATTGAGCTGCCAACCATTTTTAAGTAATGTCCTCTTGCATATATTTTTGCAACCTTCCTAATCTTGTTTAATTTGATGAGCGGGGGAATTACTAAGGTTTGCAAAAATGTGCATTAGCTTAGGTAATTTGGACATGGTAGCATTTTTGCTGAACAGTTTAAAGAAAGATAACATTAAAATGAAAAGAAAAATAATCTTAAAAAGTTAAATTTAAAAAGTAAATTCTGCTAGCTTAGGTTGGTTTTCCCCCTAAAATGTTCTTGTCTCCCCAGAATGTGTAAGAGGATAATTCTGCTAGAGCAAGGATGAAAGGATTAGCAGAAATGGGAGTTGCAGCTCCAAGGCAGGACTCCTTCTGACTTAAGGTACTCACTCAAATGGAATGTTTTAATGTTATTAAGTGGTTAAAAACATTTGAGAAGTTAAAGAACAACAGGCATCAGGGTGCTACATGTGTTACAAAGCTGAGTTTCTTGATACGGTTTTGATTTCTAAATTTTCATGAAAGATTTACATTAAAAAAATCCAGTAAAATAACTTTGATAAAAGATGCATCTAAACCTCCCAGATAATACTGAACCACTTCACTAAAGAAAACCCCCAAATCCACAGGAAAAATACACATTTCATAAACATTACTTTTCCAAAGTGAGAAGTCCTAGTAAAGTAGACTGGACCATCCTTGTGAGAGGAGTTACATGCCAAAGGATCTGATCTGTCAGCAGACAGCTTGAACCACCCTGGCAGGGCTAAGAATGCTTGTAAATGGAACACAGTGCTGCAAGCGGGACAGAACTGCCCCAAGAACAACAAGAATTCGGATGCAAAATTCTAGTGCAGTCTAGGTGGTTAAGAATGACCAAGGAGAAAGTTTGATTTTGTGGTAAGATAGTTGTCCTGGTTAATAACGAACAAATCTTTTAATGCTAGGACAAACTCTTCAGTGTTAATGCACAATTCTTCTCCTGAAGAAATTTCAGGCTTAAACTGTAGCTAATCTGTTGTAGTATTTTTTTTTACTTTGAGTGCATTTCTGTGTCGCCATGTATCAAACCTCTGAGTTTGCATGCTGAGGAAAAAATAATACTGCCAAAATTCTATATATTGCTAGTTTGAGCTTTGGAAATGCAGATGTACAGTAGCAGTCAAAAAAACCTCTAACTTTGGAAATGTAATAATCCTGAATTGGAATTGAGATCTGTTAATTATATACAATGTTTTGGATAAGTGAAAAAAAAAAATCATCTGATAATTTCTACTGATCTTCATCAGCTAGCTGAGGCAGGGAAGGACTTTTATTTTTTTAAATTCATAGATGGCAACCTCCAGTTGCTGGCAGGGTGTCCAGCCACTGCCTGATTCTTTCTGCTTAGCCTGGGTACATTGCTGTGTGTGGTCTGTGGAAGGAAGCCAGACTTAAATGTGAAATCCTGGACCCTCGAGAGGAGATGGTAAAATGGCCATGAAGCCAAAACTGCAGGCAGGTTGGCCCCACTGTGCAGCTATGGAATTGAGAGGACTGAAAGGTGATCTGAAGCAGAGTCATTATGACATAATTTGTCTTGTTAATACATGCAAAATTTATGCACTATTAGATTACTGTAAGTTCTTTAAGATTTTACCTCCAGGCCTTTACAAAATGCTGCCTCGGCTATCAGTCTTCACAGCAGTATTTGGAAATCCAAAGGGAAAATATATTGTATTATTGTATTGTATTGTCTTCTCTGCACATGTGTGTGCACATGTCTGTCTATAGGCTGCCACAAATGGAATGTGATAATGTGACTTCTGTTGTTCTCACTATTTGGTTTATGATTTCTATCTGAGAATCCACAGTGATTCAAGATGCAACTTTTTAGCATACACCCTTTTAAATCGGGCAGGTGTTAAAATGGAAAAGTACATATAAATGCACAGTGCATTTTGCATTGATTAGGTATTGTCTCAAGGTGGTGTATTACATACTTTGGTATTTATATTCTGTGATGCTGTAATTAAATTGAAAAGGTTGGGTGTACGGCATCAAAATATACATGAATTCAAAAAACTAGCAGCAGTATTGTGGTCTGTCTTGTATGCACGATGGGCCATAAAACTGTCAAATGGGGATGTGTCCATTAAGAAGTTTTTCCCAAAGAGATGTTTTCATTTAAACTGTTGTCAGATCTGTGGACTGATTTATGGCTTGGCTGACTGGTGAGGGATCTGCTCAGTTGTCAGGGCTATAGTGAGCTGTCACTTCTCCTTATGAAGCCTGGCTGTTCCTCATCCTGGACAAAATGAGAAATAGAGCCCCAGAGGTCCAGTTTTCTTCAGGAAGGTGCTAAAGAGCAACACCAGGCTGTCTGTTTTCATAGCCCACACATATGCTCAAAAGACTGATTCAATGTAGTTGGAATTACTGAAGATTTGAGATATTGACAGAGGAAAGAAAGATAAATTTATGGAAAGATAGCCATCACAAAGTAGTTATAAGTCACTATGGAACAAATAGTGCCATCAAATATAGTGTAAGTTTATTTACTGTCTATCCATATACATCCATGAGTACAGATCATCTTTGACTACTTTGATGCCTTTTCTTTCAAGAGTTTCTTTAAAAATACATATTTAATTAGGGGCTCAGGAAAAAGAGATTAATATTATTTAGTTACTCAACATACAATTTGCTGTGTCTTTGAAGAAGAACTTGGAAAGATGATTCTAGGGGAGAGAAGGTATTTAGAAAAAAAGTAGAGGACAGATTAGGCTTCTTTCAAATTCTTAAAGGCACATAAATAACTGCATGTTGAGTAATAAAATATTTTGGAAATTTCAGCTTCAAGAACAGTATCCATTCTAAACAGATTCTAGCTTCACTCTGCTCAGTCCAAAGGGATTTGTGCATAGTTTCTTTTTGTAGGCATTTCACAATTTTCAAAGGTCACTTAATACACTATACCTAAATGGACAATGATGATGCCATTTAACACACCAACCAAAGAATACCACCAGAACCTTCCTGAAATGCTACTGATTATTCTGTAAAATTACTGAACAAAAAGTTGCTGTGTGACACAATACTAGTCTTCTCCCTTAGGTGGCTTCAATTCTGTCACTGTCAGAAAAAAACCACAAAAACCTGTGCTCTCAGAAAAAATATCCTCTCCTCTTGAAATTTTCTATCTAGTTCCATGTACAGAAATATCCTTTCTCAAGTGTGCTACCCTTGAGGTCTGACTTACATAATGTGCAAGGTTGTAATCCGCACATGCTCTGGGACAATACTCAAGCTGATGAGGTCATTTGCAAACTCAATCTCCTTACTTGATCCATATATTTAAAGGATAAGGGATTTTTATTCCTTGCAGCCGCTGTTACTCTTTTAATCCTGAGCACATTGGTAAAGGTATTTGGTATCTCCTTCCTGCCACTGTACCTTTCAGTATTTCTGTCCATCTCTTCTAATAGATTGTTATAATTCAAGACTCTTGAAATTAACATGATAAGGGTCAGGGGAACTCCCGCTACTCATTTTTATATTTCTGCTGAGGAAGATGGCTGTAATGTACCACACAATACAGAATGAGGAACTGTTTCAAAAAGCCAGGATCCAGCACAAGGGTAACAGCTATTTTACAGGCTTGGAACTAAACTAGCAACACAGAAAATAACTTTGACAACAGTTGCAGGTATGGAAAAATACAAGTAGCAGCATAACTCCAGTATGTGAGAGCCTACAATTATGGCAGCAGACACACTATTACTCAAGCATCTAAAACCACAGAGAAAGCAAGCCAAATAACTTGCTAATTGTGTTTGTATGCAAAAAGTTCATATCTGGAGCACACAAACAGGACATTCTGTACTGGCAGGAAGGAGAAGGCTCTGGCTGAAAGCTCATGCAAAACAGAGACTGTATCTAGCTACAAAAAATCAATAACATTATTTTCAACCTACCGTCTATTGGACTCTTACCTTTTTCACGTCCCTGACTAGATGATGCAGAGTGTTGGATGGTCCGTGTCTCTGCAAAGGACAAATGAAGAACAACAAAATAGTTTGCACAAAATATAAATGTTGATATAACTTTCTCACCTTGATAGTTTAGAAATCAGGCTGCTGAGAGCACTTCAATTGTACAGTGTTATCAATTAGAAAAAAACCCAAACAATTACAAGACCATTATTTCACCTGTTTTCCTCTTTTGTAGAAAACTTTTCCTTAAGAAAACCCTATGAACTGCCACAGTGGATGAAAACTGATGTCCTGTGAATTGGGTTAGGCTCCTGGCTTAGAAAAACCAGGAGCACAGC
Organism: Serinus canaria; assembly: GCF_022539315.1. Lineage (NCBI taxonomy): Eukaryota > Metazoa > Chordata > Aves > Passeriformes > Fringillidae > Serinus > Serinus canaria. The sequence continues at coordinate 5,446,546 of NC_066343.1, read as the reverse complement.
ACAGCGTCAGGGAAAGAATGGAAGGAAAACCAACTGCTTCAATCTTAGCTGTCCTGCACTCAGGACTTCCAGTTCCACCACTGGTGGCTCAGAGCCACCCTGAGCCTGGCCTTGCATTGTGGCTGTCTCATCTGAAATGGCTGTCTGTGGATGCACATGCACATGAATGCAGAATGCACAGCCTGTGAATTTTTCCAATCTTCTTTTGACTCCAGCTGTCATTGCAAAAATATTCTGCAGAGGAGTCCCACAGTTTTGATTATACAACTACTACTACTGCTACTCTTATTATTACTACACCTTACTTTATTTTCTGCTTTGTTTTTGACTGTTGCTGATATTTTAAGAGCCCTTTTTGAGAGGTCTCCTTGGTTGTAGCTGATATGGATGAGACCACCACACATGTGTAGAGTCAATGTTTCCATATATGCATTGCTCTGCACTTCCAAACACTTAATTTTACGTAACCCCATCTCTGAGCATGATGAGACTTACCTGTGATTCTTCATATGCTGCTTCAGATTTTCTAAAACACCTGCAAATATTTTTGCCTCTTCTGTAGGTACCATTTTTCAGATCTTACATGAACAAGCTGAACAACTGTGTTATTCCAGGGTTTTCCAAGACCCTGGTCATAATGTCCTTTTGTGGTAAAAATGGACCATGCATTCCTTCTCCCTGTATTTTAACATTCAAGTAGCTTTTAAACCAAAATTGTTCCTGATCTTCTAAACCATGGCAGCTAAATTTCTTTAATAACCTTTGAAATTTCTAAATATTGTCAAAGTTTTTAAAAAAAAAAAACCAAAAAAAAACCAAAAGGGGACCAAGTGCAACATCCTTATCCTGAATGCTGATTGCAGAAATAGCATAGATTTCTAAGACTTAACATTTTCCTAGAGAAGCTTGGTAAACTCTGTGTGGAAATAAAATTGATTCCCTTGCCTGTAGTTCTATACTGTACTCTATTTTTAAAAATTTTCCATAGCAGATGGGTAATATTCACTGGTTTGTAGCTTCACAGGTTATTCCTAAGTCTTATGCTGAGATATGGTAATTTTTAACTGGCCATGTAATTTTTTCTTTTGGTGCTAAGGCTACTATGGATGCATTTGGTCATATAGTATAATTGGTAGTTCAGGCATTTCAGAGCCTGGGTCTTTTGGAATTCGTGCATGAAAAAATGTACCCTGATTTCTATAGCAATAAATATGTTCAGAAAGTCCTTTCAGCTGTAGAACTGAAGACTTCTGTCAAACTTATTCCCTGTAAAAACTGGCTTTTGTACAAGAACTACCATGCTTATCCCTGCTACATGGGAAGCTCATAGGCATTGTGTTCTTAGTACATAGATGGCAGTCAATAGGCAAAATGTAAGCTGACCAAAGATCAGATGGGAGTTTGTCTCTAGGGCAGCACATAGGGACCCTATATATATATATATATATCTATATATATATAGATATATATATATATGTGTGTGTGTGTGTGTGTGTGTGTGTGTGTGTGTGTATGTATGTATGTATACCTCTCCCTCCATATTTTGCCCAAATTTAATGAATCCTTTTCATATTTGATATTTTGCAAGACTGACTTCTCATCACCATCAGTGTGATACCCCTCCAGACAACAGTCCAGTGCAGCAGCTTATGCCAGTAAAGCCTTTGAAAAGTTCTGGCAGAAAAAAAACCTTTTTTGAAAAGAGATATGCCCATATCACAGCCCTTCTGCAACACACAAAACTGGGAATTCTATGAACAAGATAGGCCTTGAAGATTTTTTTTATTACACATAAGAAGTTTGAACTTTCTGAGCTACTACCTAAGTAGGTAATAATACTGTGAATGCTGGAATATATTTTGCATTTGAGAATTCAGACGCAGACTTAATTTGTACAGTTTTATATTCACCATAATTGTAAGGATTAAAAACTTGCAAACAGTTTTTTAAAAATCAAAGATCTAATTTTTGGAACTCAGTGGGGGCATGGGGAAGCCCTTCATGGTAACAGAGACTGATTAAGAGTTGGAAGATTTTTCTGAAGCCATTTTGTCATACAGCACCACGGTATCAGTCCTAACTTGCCAGTTACTGTCTTCCAGCCAGTACCACCTGCCTAAATCTCTGGTTTGTCCTGTTGGAATTACGATGACAAGAAATTAGCTGGCACTGTGTGAGGCTTATTTTGTGTCTTTACAAAATCCATACAGCAGATTATGTGGGCAAGGCACAGCATGTTACCCTACATGAGAGACAAGCAAGAGAGACAATATGGACTAATGAAAAATTTCTGCAACAGGTGTTGACTGCCTGGTGCATCATCATCATCATCATCATCATCATCATCATCATCATCATCATCATCATCATCATCATCATCATCATCATGCCATTACAATACAAGTGGGAGCTACAACAGTGAATATAGAGACAGAAAGTTTGCCTTAGGCTGGCCCTACCGTATTGTACAATTCCTCTAGCCGGGAGATGGTGAGAAAACGATGCATGCTTACTCCATTTTCTATGAGTAATTTCACAAAATCCACTCTGTCCAACACCAGTGCATCCAGCATTGCTTGCTCAAGGGAGCCCACCTGCAAAGCAAGTGATTAATTGAAGCTGTTCCTGGGCCTGGCAGGCTACATCCAGCTGGTTCAGTCACTCTAGCAGAAGCAGAGGGACTGAGAAAATTCTGAGGGTTTCTCTTCTAAGCTTGAAATGGGATAATCATGGTTTTAATCTGTAACAATTTTTTAAATTCAGAGCTGCATTTCAAAAAGGAATATAGGAGTGCTAGTTAAAATACTCTAGGAAAAATAGTTTAGGACAAAGGAACTGGAGTCCAATTGACTGGAGACCACATCTCTACCTTCACCATGTCATTATTATAATTATTTCTTTTCCTGTCAAACATTTTATTTGTATTGGATAGACTTGCTATGTGCACACAAAATCACTTTAATTCTGTCTTTTCTAGAGTTTTCTTCTGTTTGTGGTGTGGAACCTCAGGGAAATTTGAACATCCAGGAAACAGAAATAGCTTCATAATTTGCATTCCTTTGAAGGCCCAAATGCAAGAGGTCTTCTTACACAAAACCTCTCCTTCTTAACTCTTGGAGGTCAGGCAGACTTAGAAGGATGAGAAATTATCTCATCCTTTCAGCTTTTAGCTCCCAAAATGATTGCAGTTTGCAGAATTTATTCAAATTTTTGCTATGATGTGGTGATGAAGAGATAACAATGAAGACAGTTCAATGCCATTAAAATCCCTCCTGTGTTTTGACACATACTTATGCCCAATATCAAAGACAAAATAAATAGTCCTGTTCACCCCATGATTGAAAAGGCGAGGATTTTTTACTAGCTTTTAGGGGTAGCAAGCTGTATAAAGCTACATTTAAAGAAAGGATACTTAAACAGAAGCTTTTCCCATTGTTATAATTTTTCCATGGGGAATTGTAAAGGCTCATGTAAAGATAGCATGTGAAATTTTAATGACAGTGATGAAACAAGCGTCACAGTAGTGACTAGTATGGTCCAGTTGAAACTCCTGAGTGAATAAGTTGGACTTCAAGGAGATACAGGTAGAGATTGAGACCTTCCTTTTTTTTTTCCCTGTGTGATTTCTTTCCCTGTAAAAGGTGTAACATAATCTAAGAGTTGACTTTCTCCTCTGCCTGACACAGCATTCAATAACTCCTCTATTTACAGTCCTCCCACTCCTGAAGAGAATCCATGCCCCTGGTGCTCCCTGTGAATAGTATTAGCCAGGGGACAACTGGAGCGCAGGATGTGCACGGGGTGGTGCAGATGTAGAGCAGAGAGATGGATGCAGAGCAGCAGACGGAGCAGAATTAACACCATGTGAGCTCTGGAGCCACAGCCCACTCGTGGTGACACTGCTGATCAGCTCCTGCAGTCTGCCTGACCTCCAATATTTGTATGGTGTATTTTTTATGTCAAATCACCGCCTCAAATTCAGTATTGGCATATAAAAGCAGGCAGCTTGAAAAGAAAAAAGAGGTTTTTCTTTGACTTGAAAACTTTCCTTGAATTTATAGCCTAGCACCAAAACATGGCTGTATACTTGTTTTCCTCAGCTTGCAGAATCATGCTTGGCAGCATAAATCTGGTACTTCCCGTTTTTTCAGAGGCATGGTGTCCTGCTGTTAAAACATCGCTAGATGTCACCATTTCCTTGGACAATAAAACACATTAACCTCCCTAAAACCGCGCCTGCCTTCAGCTGTTGCGAGTGGGAACCGTGTGTTCGGCAGGACCCGGTGTATTTCAAACCACACTAAAACCACCACTGAATGGATTTAATACTCTGTAGAGTCCAAAGCGTCTCCAACAGAAGATGTCGTGTACATATTCACACATATATATACTGTACCGGCCACTGCTGCCCGTAAATAAAGATCTGACTGCGGGCGATGTCTACTCTGTTCCAGGCTAGTGCTAGGCTCAGCTGGTCGGGAGCAGACGCGTTAGCTCCTGTGTGTACAGAGAGGGGTGCGGGGAGGAAAGCAGGAGAAAACAGAAACAAGACATTAGCCTCTGTATGCCCTGGTAACTCCTCTTTGTGAAAAGTCTCACAGACGTCCATGCAATTTCTGCAACTGATCTCATATTGAAAAGAACCAAACCTTCCATTGCACCTGTAAAATAAAAACAAATAGCATCCGTTCTCAAATCTGCATCTCTAGTTCTCAGATTTCTTACAAACATTACATATTTCCTCATATTTCCCTTCAAAATACAGCAGATGCAGGTGATACCAGAAGAGGCAATTTTTGGTTTCCCTCCTACTGGATGGGGAAGCAGGAGAACAAGCCAGGATACAGATGGAGCTGCAGGAATACATACACCCCCACACGTATCACATGAGTGCACACACACACACACACACACACACACACACACACACACACACATACACACACACAAGTGCCTCTAGCAATTGCAAGCAGATTCAACTCATACAGACACCACTGAGTTCAGCAGTTCTGCATTTTTTGGCATCTTACACATTCCAGCTTGTAAAGAAGCATAGGAGTTTCTCCCCTATTTGTACTGAGGCATCTTGGTGGGACAAATTTCCCTTCACATATGAAATACCCATGTAACAAAACATTCTATAAAGCTTGTGTCAAGCTATAACATATCCAAAGTAAATGAGAAACTATGCTGATGATAAGATGGATTTGGAACTGTTTGTTTTTGGAAGGGAGGGTATGATTTTCCCTGCAGTTTTAATGGACACTGTGGGACATTCCTGTCCTGCTGTGCTTTTTTAATATTTCACGGTTCTCAGCTGATTTTTAATAATAAAACAGCATTTGTGCTTCAATGTCAAAGGGAGAACTGGCCTGAATGAACTGATCAACCAAATAAATAAAGGGCCCTTTGAATTTTAACTACATATCTGCTTGCTGTGGTTACGTGGTTGTATAAGGGCTTATTTTTTAAAGACCTCATACCTCTACTGTTATTTTGTCTTTATTAATTTTTATACTGATATCACGGAGTGAGGATAAATAAAAGATTTTCATTACTTCAAAGCATCTGTGTCCCCATTTCAGTACTATTCAAGCTCACACACTGTTCCAGCTGAAAGTGGACTCTGAAATTGGAGGCAATGAAAACATAAAGCTGGCTGGTTAAATTCTCTGTGAAGACCTTAATAAAAAACTTTGTGGAGCTTAGCCCAGAGTTTAATTTCATAATTCTCAACTTTGAAGTCACTTTACTTCTGATATTGCCAAATACTTGTCAATACCTGCAGTAATTGTTTGGGAGATGGTGAATTGTGAATCATCCAAATCACATTCATGCAGAAATGAGCTCTGATAAAAAGGTAGACAGTGCAGGAACAGAATATAATTGAAACAAATGAAGAAGAAAAAAAAAAAGCAAAAATACTTCTGTGACTTCTGTGGCTCAGAAGTATCAGGAATGCCCCTTTGCATAAGACACAACTTCTCATTGCTATGTACTGCAACACAGACAAGAGCTCTCACAAGAGACCTCAGGGGGGATGCCAACAACATGTGAAACTTTTGGAGTTTCTTACACAAGCAATATGCAGCATTCAAGAACAAAAAATATTTACCTTTTGGAAAAGCAAAAATGTCTCTACATTTCAACATCCCAAGATTTATTTATAAAAACAGAAAAAAAAATACCTGCAGTGAGTATGATAGTGTAAGTTAAACACAGAGAGCAAATAATGTTCTCCCCCCTTCTGAAGCAAACAAGAGATGTTCTTATCAGATCTCCTCCCTCCCAATCATAGGAGGGAGGAGATCTGTAGGAGAAGTGAGAGCTTTAGCAGGTGCTTAGTCTTGGTTTTTGGTGAGCCATGGAGGAAGCACATGCATGAACTTTAAAACCTGGGAGCAGTAACGGTGATCCCACAGCCTGATAACTTTTCACACATGCGATGAGGGAGCTCCAGTTCCTGATTTTCCTACTACAGCCTATGATATGGGTAGCCAGATGTGCCATCTAGTTAGAAATTATTTTATAATAAGAAATTATTACTTCCTTCCTTGAGGAAGGAAGTAGGCGGTTTACACTTGAGGCAGAAGTCAAGCTAAATCACTAAGGCTCCAGGTAAATAACCTCTGAGCCCCAGCAGGGAGTGTTCTCCAGTTTGTGTCAACTGACCCTAGCAGTCCTGGCCCTTTTCATGCTTCAGAAAAGGTTCAGCTGGCAGATGAATAGAGGGTCTTCTGGTGCTTTTGATCACAGGAAGGAACAGCTGCCATGGGGCACGAGGGGATGCCTGCTCATCCATTCACCAAAATTGGTTTTCTTTTGAGCATGCTCATTGCTCCAAATACTGAGCAGAGGGGAAGGCAAGCCATGGTCCAGCCTGTGTCCTTCCCACCTCCCTTCATTGTGCTTAAGCAGTGGCCAAGTTTTGCTGTTGGTGCATGTGCAGTCCCAGAGTTGATGCCCCTCTCAGTGCTTGCTGCTGTGATGTTTGATTTCATTGTCTCACAGAGCACTGCAGGTGTCAGGCAGTGGAAGGAAATGTGTGGCTTCTCAGGGGCATGTTGTACTCCAGGTCTGAAGTAGTCTATCAGCTAGGGTGTAGATTATGGATGTGCATCCTGGGGCTCTGGTGCATTTGGTTGGCTGGGTGCTTCTAGAGGGCAGTTTCTTGCTGGAAACCCCATGCTTCCTTCTCCCCTTTCCCATCTTCCCTGAGGGGTTTTCAGATGAACACTGATGTTACTTAAGAGGAGAAGGAAAATCAAAGCCATAAATGTTTGTACAGAGCAGCATGTGGGCTGTGGATGCCTTTTAACTGATTTTATTCTAGGAGAGAACTTATGGCCTTTGTCTCACATCAAAAAGGAAGTATTCAGGCTATTTTAGGTGGAATTCTACCCACGATTACGTAGTATGAATGATTCCACGCATATAAGAAAAGCTCCCCAGCAAAAACATGAGATGGCCTTCTTAAGACACAGTCTCATTTCAGTCATTTCCTTGACTGCATTCAGTGCCATAGAACATGGACTTGAGTCATGTCATGTCATGGACTTGAGTAGGAAGAATCCAAAATGTGATCTCTCTGGGGATGCCTATCACTCATTAATGTCACTGTAACATGCCCAAATCAAAGCCAAAGGATATTTGGAAAATAAATAGGATAGAATTAATAACCTATTGCATTGTATTATTTTAATTACCATATCATACTTATTGCATTAAATAATGTTTTGGGTAATATGACTAATGTCTCTGTAATATTTACTCAGTATTCTGGTGTCTGACTGATTGTAAGATATGTTCCTCAAAAGAATGTTTTGAGACTATGACAACATTTGCAGTATGACCCTTCCTTTCATCTGGTCCTAGAAGAAATGCAATAAATTGTTTGGCAGTATTTTATCTTGTTATAGATACTACTGGATATAGATAGACTGCTAGGACAGCTGTTAGGTCCTGCAGATGTTAATTTTATGTTCTTAGGCTGCCATCCAGCAGTGCCTGCATAGACTCTTTTGGTAAAAAGTCACATTGTCTACTCAATATTTTGGATTGAAAATGATTCAGCCTGGGACTATAAACTCAATGCTGTCTCCTTGGGGAGCCAGGGTACACATCAGACAATGAGTGTTGTGCACTTGCAGGATTACTGAAGGGCTTTTATATACTTATTACTACAGGCTTTTATGTACTGGCTAAAGCTTATTGTGACCAACATAAACCCCTAAAGGATTCTCCTGGAATGGACTATGATCTTGGTGCTCTGGTATCTGGAAAGATGAAGTGACATGAAACATCCACCTAGACAGAAATGGTTGTGGGATATCCATTTCCACAGTGCACCTAAGCATGTCAGTGTCCTCTTTGAATCCATATCTAAAGAAAAGAACTAGATTAGGGAAAATAAAAAAACAAATTAACTTTTTGCTCTGTGTCCCTGCAGGCCCAACGCTGTCTCCTGTTTCAGCAGCTCTTTAGTGCAAAGGCTGCATTTCCACAGCATTTGCTACAGAATCATCCTGGCAATTAGGAAACCAATCGACAATATAAAAGCAGATAGCAAAAACAGCTACAAGTGCAGTAACCAGATAGCTGACCTAGCTCTGAAACCTTTTTGTGTCTGTGATTTCATGGCTGGCAGACTACCCTTGACCATCTGATACTACATGATGGCTATTGAGTGAGCATGAATCATGACTTACTCACAGGCTGGAAAGTATGCAGAACTTCAGCTCTGCTGTAGCCTGACATGGTTTAACCCAGCAGGTACATGGCAGTGGTATCACTGTGTGCACATACCACACAGCACCTCTCTCTTTCCCAGTGCTGACAGTTGCACTGGGGAGGCTTCTGGAGCACCCTCTGAAACACGGCTGGCACTAGTCTGCTGCAGACATTGCAACAGCTCCGTGAACTAGGATCTTTGAAGCCACTTCAAAACAAGTATTTTTTAAGACCATCTCCATATGCTGTCTTAACTTCCCTGTCATATGCCTTCTGCTTCGCTAGCAGCTGCAAAAGGACAACATCCACTATGGTGTGAGTTCCAACTGCTCAAATCAAGAGAGCACAAACAGTTAAACTGTATTGATAAACTTGCCTGCTATAAACTCATGCCTTTGCAAACTTACTTCCCACATTTGGGTCTCTCAACATTAAAAAAAAAAAAAAGAATTTGCAAACCATATGCTGTTGTGACATCCATGCAATGTAAATTGATAACCAGTTTGGATGCCATTCTGTAGCTTATTGAAGATCACTTCCAAGAAAGATCGATCTTGCTGACAAGATTAAACAAGAGACTTGTGAAAACAAACAAAGAAATAATATGTGGTGCTGGGTTTGGGGCTTGTGGAATATGCTGTCCAGGACAGCTCCCAAATTGGCAGTGTGTCTGGTGTGGGTTTAAAAAGAGATTAGCTGATCACAAATTTTACACTGCCAATAGGAAGTGATACTTTGTGTTTCCAAACCCTTGTTCCACTCCTCCGTGGCCAAATCACTCATGCAAGGGTGAGGTGGGTCATTAGCTGATATGCTTCTCTTGCACTACCAAAAACTCCTCATCAAGAAGACTGAAAAAAAGTTACTGGTAATCACTCACCAGTTTTGTACATTGCTCTGCTCCTTTTTTTTACACAGTACTTGAGAGCAGGAAGAGATGAATTTTTAAATTTAAATTTATGAATGTCAAGATAACTCAGACTCAGTCTTTAAATATCTTAATTTATTAAAATTATTATTATTTTTTTTTTAATTTTAGAGACAATAAAATGTAGGAAGTAAGTTTTCAATGCCGTGGAAACTCCAATGTCGTGAAAATTTCAGGGCCATGAAAATTCCAACAGCATGAAAAACTAATTTCTATTTATTTTACCTATTGTAAAGAAGTCACTTATTAAACAGCAATAGACAAGTAGTTCAGCATTGCTACCCTAGACTTTGATGAAAAACGCAAGTATCCATCAGGCTAGTGAGTTGTATTTTCAGAAAATCAGTGTTTCTTTCCAGGTGGGCCAGAACACTTGGTGCAAAGACATGGTGGACAACCGACTTGGCTGAGACAACAGATCTCATTTTTACACATATTGATTAAACACCTTGCAATCAGAAGGCTTATGTGAACCAGAGGCGCTTGATGAATCTGATCTTCATTGAAACCTTCATAATCAGAAAGTCCTGAGGAGCAGGGAAGATGAGGTGTAAGTCTTAGTTCCTCTGGCTCTTTCTTGAGCAAGAAACAAATGCTGCTGCCATCCGCAGATTTTCAAATCAAGGTTCTCAGACAGGCATGAAAGGAGATGTTGAAATACTTACACAGATCCAGGCACCTCCTGAGCTAATGAAAGTTTCTTATACATGAAGAGGAAAGGAAACTTTATTTTACTAAGGGGTCAACAGCACCAATTAAGTACTTGCAAAATGGATATTCCAGACTAAGGAGGACTGCTTGTATGCTGAGAATACAACCACTAAAACAATTGCTCATGTAAATACTGCAAAAGAACATTTCAAATAGAAAAAAAATCCCTCACAGGCAGATGACTTATTTTCTTCAGCTTCCAAGAGTCAGTTTTCAGAAGACTCCAGGGATCTATGTTGGGATACAGATCTTGAAAACACATTTAGAAAAAGCTGAATCACAACTCTAAGACATTCTTTTCCTTATTTATAGAAAGCAAGAGCAGTACTTTCAGGGATTGTCTTAACAAAAAATGTGAAGAGAATATCTTCACACTGAAGATAATGAAGGATTCAGTTACATTAAGATAAAAATCAAACCTGGAATTTTATTATTTCCAAGGGACAAAAAGAAGAAATTTGGTGATGGATGAAATTCTTGATTCTTGTTTTGAATTAATTTATTAATTGATATAGACCAGGGTCTATCATGAACTGTAGCAACAGCAAATCTATTTCAAGTCAACATTTTAAGACCAGAAGTGTAACATGTAATGGCTTAGAAAAATGTAACCACCAGCCAAATTTAAGATTAAAAGCCCAACCATTCCAATAACTACATTCTTAACTCTACAAGTGGAGGCTGAAAGGAGCCTCACACTACTTCCAGGCCTTCCTAGGGATGACTACAGATAACCTCTTACTTTGACAATAGAGCCAGCTTTATCTGGATGGATGTTCTAGCTACCAAGGTAATCTAAATCTGAGGAATTCTTTGGCTGTTTTCTCATAAATACTGAGCTTCTCAAGTGACTGGTGTAGGGAGTCACCACTGATATTTCTTGTGACACATCAGTGATTGTGGAGAACAAAAATTCAGAAAGAAAAAACAATAGCTGTTTAAACATTAAAGAAAGAGCTGGATTTGTATAAAGCAGTTAGAGCAAGAAGCATACTTCAGTTTCCCAGTATAGATTTATCATCTTGATAGATATGTCAATAACTGCAGGTTTCAGGACAAGAGAGACACAAACTGGATTGATATAGACTCACTCAACTCGGTTACCTTTTAGTAGTGCTGTCAGGATAGCTAAATCAATATCCTGGTGTCCTTCTGATCCCATTCGAAAAACTGTGATCTGCAATATTAATAGACAATACCATTATTGAGACAACGGTAATTAAAAAAAAAAACAAATTAGGGCAGCATGACTTGAATCTTGAAATGTCCTGATGTCTATGAGATAACCTTACTTTATTTGCTTTATGATAAGTTTATTAAGTAGGAATAATATAGAGTGTATTTTGCGACATATAATTTGGTAAGATATAAATTGTATTAATCTTCATATGGAAAAAGGCATTCAGTGACACAGGATGAAACTAGAGATGAAGGAATATTCCTGTATTAGACTGACATTAGACTTAATGTTCTCAACAGATTATGAGAAAGATTTAGGTATATTATGAGTGTGGACCTAATTGATGGCATATGGAATAGAATAAATATTTTCAAGCAATATTAGAAACCTATTCAACCTTGAGATTCTGTACAGGAGAGCTTTTGATAAATAATCTAAGAATTGTGCTTCTATCAGGTCCAGGAACACCTTCAGCCATGTATGGTCAATGACCTATCACTCTGAGTTATAGGCTCTGAGGCAGGGAGGTGAAATACACAATTTATAAATTATAAGAATGAATGTGCAGCTGTTCTTTCTAGACAGAGTCACTCTTGGTTAAGACTGCACTGAAACATACAGGAGTGTAAATCCCCTTGCTCCTTTTGTTGCCACAGCAATAGCTTTTTTTTTTTTTTTGAATCTCTGCTTCTTATCAAGCAACATAGATTACAGTTTTTTATTTGTGCCTTTCCTTTACTCATGAAAACTATGCCATCATTTTGATCTAAAAACTTGTCTGTTTTTTCTTTTGTCAGTATGGAGTGTCTCAATTCCTTTTTTTTTTAGAATAAGTGACACCTTGAATTAGGAATTAACATAAGCATTTTTTACATTCATATTGAGCAACATCTCTTGTTTCCATGTTCCTAGATTCCTACTCATACAGCATTGAACTGCAGAAGCATCTGATATTGAGCAAACATCAGGGCACCAAGAACTGTCTACCATCACAGAAGAAGGAGAGATACAAGGTCTGAAAGACATGGCAAAACTTCAGTGATAAGCTCCAGTCTGACAGCTAAAAAGTGTAACTCAGGAAATCCAGTGCAGCTCTCCTTTAGCACCTATTCTACCTTCATTAGATCCTAGAGCTCCAGGAGTTTCAGAGGCTTTGATATCGCTAGAACAGCATCTTAGAGGCTAAAATGCAAACTGGATAAAGGAATAGGAAACTGGCTTAGCTCAAGTAGTCAATTGAGTTAGGTGATGTAAGGCATGTCTTATGTTAGGCAACCTCCCCAGCTACTATTTCCAAGTATTTCCCCAGTACACTATTTCCAAGTTAGACTTGATTTAATCCTTCACAGTGCTCTCAATACAAAGCATAAATGATACTTTAATGAAGTGATTTCTCTCTCTCTCTCTGGAATTTACTGATGTTTCTGGCAAACTACTTGATGTCTATCCCCACAACTCAACTTCAGAATGGAATAGAATAGAATAGAATTGGAATAGGAATAGAATTGTAACAGAATAGATTTTTTCAGCTGGAAGGGACCCTCAGCTGTGATCTTTTCCAACTGCCTGATGAAGGCTGGCCAAAAGTTGAAGCCTGGTACTAAGGGCATTGTCCAAATGCCTCTTAAACACTGGCAAGCATGGAACATCAACCACCTCTCTAGGAGCCTGTTCCAGGCTTGATAATATTCTTGTAAAGAAATGTTTCATTGTAATTTTCTATTTTTTTTTTTTCTATTTCCATGATTACTGGCAATGAAGCTTTCCTTGCAATGCAGGCACTCTGCCAACAGGTAGTGTGAATAGAAATACACATTTCTATGTATCATATCAAAACTCAATCAGTATGTGAGCTGATGAGATCAGACCTTCTGCTCTACATGGTCATGATGTTCATCCCTTCCACAGATAACAAACTTGGAGGTAGCACAAAACTGCAAAATATCCTTCTCTGTCTTTAGGCATCAGAAGAGGCAGCCTGCACATTGGGGACTGAATATAATGGACAACAGAGTTTGAAGGAGGAACAAACAACATCTCAATCTAAACACATGATCAGTGAACTCCCAGCTTAATAAAAAGTAATCATGTAAATTGCAAGCACTGAACAGCTTATCACCACAGGAAAATTAAAGAAAGTACTTTTCTGACATTGGACCACATATAACCTTAAATTTCCAATTTCTTTTTCAGCCCTCTCCTGTGCATGCATCAGAAAAATAAACCCATCAGAAGAATGAAGTGTTGCTGTATTAAAAATAAAATGGAAATAAGTAAATTAGTTACATTAGAATAAAAAGGCTGTCCTTCCACATAAACTGTTGCTTTATTATTTTTTAAAAGGCCTAGCATAATTCAAGTAGTAAAATAAAGAAGACAAATAATTGGGGAAAAAAAGATGGAAATTGAAAGATTGCTCAGACTCACACTAAAATTATAATTTTGGGGTCATGTCTGATATTGAACTTGAATTTCAGACAGAACTAAGGAAAAAAAATGATACTTCATACAATCATATAATCATAGGATTTTTTAGTTTGGAAAGGTGTCTAAGATCATCCAGTTAAACTATTAACACAGCACTGCCAAGTCCACCCCTAAACCATGTGCCTCATCAACTCATCTTTTAAATACCTCCAGTAATGGTGACTCAACCACTTCCTTGGACAGCCTGGTCCAATGCTTGACAAGCCTTTCAGTGAAGATTTGTTTCCTAATATCCAATCCAACCCTATGTCTCCCACCTCTTACCTGGAAGAAGAAACTGATCCCTGCATCACCACAATCACCTTTTAGGCAGCTCTAGAGAGAGAGGGCAGCTCCTTTGCTCCAGGCTAAATACCTTCAGCTTCCCCAGCTGATCCTGGTCAGATTTGTGCTCCAGGCCCTTCACCAGCTCTGCTGCTCTTGTCTGGACATGACTCAGCACCTCACATTACCACAATAACACAGAATATCCTGAATTGGAAGGGATGCACAAGGATCATCGAGTAACATCTCCTAGACCTGCACAGATACCCCAAGAGTCACTGTGGGTATTGTCCAAATGCTCCTTGAGCTCTTTCAGATTTAGTATTGAGACCACTTCCCTGGGGAACCTGTTCCAGTGCCCAAACACCTTCTCAATGAAGAACCTTCTTCTAATATCCAGCCTGAACCTCCCCTAACACAACTTCTGACCCAAAACCAAACACAGGACTCAAGGTGAAGCCTCAGGGAGTGACTCACACCTCAGGCTGAGCACAGGGAGATGGTCACTGCCCTGGTCCTGCTGGCCACACTGTTGCTGATATAAGCCAGTATGCCACTGGCCTTATTGGCCACCTAGGCAAACTGCTGGCTCATGTTCAGCTGGCTGTCAACGAAAAGCTAATTTAATTTCAAAATGTTCTGAGTTTAGGACCTCAAAGACTCAGCTGGCACTGTGGACTTCTGTATTTTCTGCATTCACAGAGGCAGTAAACAAATATGTCCAGCCTCTTCCTATGGTTTAGATTTACTGCCACTATCCATAGCTGCTGGGTCTCTGTGGCAGAGGCATTCCTCCTGTTTAAGGCAACTGAGCTTTTGTCCAGGCAGATACTCAGTAAGGAGGAGTAACTGAGGGCAACCCTGTCGTGTGAGGCTGTCAGTGAGATCACAGAACCAACCCCAAATAAACAGTCTGGCTGGAGCCTGGGCTGAAAAGCAGAACACAGCAGAAAATCTGAGAATATATCCACCACGTTGCACTATAGATATCTGCAGACACAGGGCTGTTTGATCTACCCATCCACAGCAGTTGGCTGGGTGGCATCCACCTCTCCTTCAGCATAGATGCCTCTCACTGTTATTCCCTTGCACTGAGAGATTTTTTACCTGCTTCCAGATATTGATGGGTTGATAAAAGACATTTTTCTGCAAGCATGGAAGGTTTATATAGCAACCTTTAATTTCTGTAGTCAGAGACAAGAGGAAATGCAGACACTTCCTAAAGTACTTATGCAGAATTCACATTTAGAAATGTCCAATACCTTTAGATTTCAAAAAACCTATCTGTTTGCTGGAGACCTCTTGTTCTAGTGTTTTATTTCCCCTGAGTTAACAGGTAAGAATTTTATATTTCCAATGTCGTCAACTCCAAGAGTCATTAATGTAAGTCACAACCTGCCAGTGCAACTTACAAGCACATTGGTGGGTGATTCTCTGCAGAGAACTGGTAATGAACACACTGAGGACATTGGCTGAACCTTGTTAAAATGGGATACAGATGCTACTGCACTAGAAAACATGCTGCACTAAAGGAAAATATCTGGGTTCAAGCTCTATTCTCAGCTACCTCTTTCTGGATGAGTGTCTTCCATCTTAGTAGATGCAAAAATAACAGAAAATTAAAGTCTTAGAAACCCATTTAATAACTCATTGCCAAGAAAAGGAAAAGCCTTACTTCTTTCAGTGAAGAGAAGGTGCCTAAGAGCACCTACCTACTGCAGAGCCTTTAAGCCTGTTGTTGAGTTGTACCCTCTGGACAACTTTAGAAGAAAAAAATACAGAAGGAAGAACAAACTAGTAAGGTGTGTACATGGAATCCAGGACACTTCATTACAAAGTAATAAATTCCAAGAAACTTGTATTTAAAAGTAATATATGCTAAGGACTCGCTCATGTACCAAGAAGAAATAAGTGGGTAAGAGTTGCAGTTTTAGTCAAACTACCACTAGACATTCTTCTGTATTGTTGCGAAAGAGGGAAGATTAATTTAAAAAGAAATTTTGTCTGTGCTGTTCTGTTTCACATTGTATCTATGAAAATGTTTCCTATTTTTCATAGGAACATAATGAAAATGTGTTAGAGAGTAGAACTATCACTTACCCTACTCTGCTATTTGTTTTGAGCTAAAAACCAACTTACTTCTTAAAGTAACTTACTTCAACCAACTTTTCTTAAAGAAGAAAAGAAACCCCAAAATCAAGTACTCTTTTTTTTTCCCACAGGGATTTGAGCTCACATTACTACCTCTGTGTGGCTGCTATTTTCAATTGTTGTTTTTAAACTCACTTGTTTTCAAACAACATTTTTTTCTGTTCCTCTGCCACCCCACTGGGTAATTTGGAGATGGTCTTTTTCCTATTTCCTCCTTTCTTTCCTCAGAGTTCACAGTATTTATAGGCTTGAAACAGCTTTTTCAGGTAATTTTCTGAGTAATCTCAGTGAGTAACTGCGATTTCCAACAGAAAATAGTTTTTTTAGATAAAGTATCTTTCTTTTCTTCTTTGCAAATACAGCAGAAGCTGGGTTTACCATTCCTTACAAACACAAAATTTTATTGCACTGCACTGAAGAGATAGATCTTCAGAAAGACATATGTAAAACAGGCAGAGGATTCATCAGTAGAGGTTTCCCAAAAAATCTGCAAAGCTCTTGATAGGCAACTGGATTCCTGCTAAATGTCTTGAATTCTTTTAGTGTGTCCATAGTGATCTCCTTGCAAAATACAGTAGCAGATACTTTCAAAGCTGGGGCAGCTGGACTCCATCCAGGTGGATGTGCTTGGAACCCGACAGTCAAATTTTTGCTGTAACAAGCTACCTCTCATTTTCCTCCACACAAACTGCCTAAGTAAAATGCAAGAGATTTGCCCTTAAAAGAAGGAAGAGACACATGCTCCCCTGCCTCCCCCACTAAGTCTCCCCCCACAAACAACAAATCAACAGACCACAAACCAGCAAACTACAAGCAAACAAACCCAGTGACAAAAAGCTGGGAAGGTTCTACCTTACTGCAGATTTTACCGAAGTATCTTAATGTGAACAGGATTAATTTCAAGGAAAATAAACTAACTGCATCCTCATTCTGCCTAGGAAAATGTGGCAGGAAATCACTGAGCCAAAACTGAGCCTTTGCAAGCAGGATTACAGCACACTGTGGTAGTTGCCAGCAATAATTACAGTCCAGCAGGGCAGAAACCTAATTTTCAGACAGGGCAGGTAGAAAGCAAGTAAAACCCAAGAAGATGGAGTAAAGAAGAGCAGCAGGCTACAAGGCAAGGTGGAAGGAGGCTGGAGAGGTGCTGGGGGGAAGCAGAAGGAAAGTATTATCTGACCTTGGACTCTACCAAAAGCACTTATTTTAAAACTGCTTTGCTCTCTGTTTATAATCTGTTCCATCCTTGTTTGACAGATTACTTTTTCTTTCCTTTTCTTGCACATAGTTTCTGACTCAGCAGGATCAGTTTAGTCTTATGTGTTTCATTCATTCTTTTATTTTTTCTGCCTTCATGCTGACATTGCACTGGGCTCCTAAAGGCAAAGTCAGGTAACAGTATTTTATTTGACAGCAGTGAATATCAAACAGACTTTCCAGACTGTTTCTGGAAAACCAGTGTCCAGATTAGCAACTAAAACACAGAAGTTTGTTTTGCTTTAAAGAATGCTGCCTAATACACCATAACTGTGTCACAGTTTGCCACATTCAGGCCTAGGTGGATATATAAACTATTAACTTTCATCCATATGAGCTGCTATGCATTGGGCAGTATGTATAAGTTTGTACTCCACATGGGCAAAGTAGATTTTACCCCTAGAATGAGAAGCAAGAGCAACAGACAATAATCATCAACAGTAAAATTTCCCAGGCCATGGGATGGTAATGAATCTAAAAACTACTCTGAAATAGTCTAAAGCGGTGTTTGGTAAAATGAATGACAGATCATAAACATTCTTTTGAAGTACCAGCATATTCTGTTCCTCTTCTCCTGACTTGACTAGCCAAAAAGTAAGTCTTTCCCTCCAAACACAGAACTTTCTTCCTTCTAGGATTTGTTCTGAAAATCACACAGAGATGGAAGAGCTTATTCTGTTTGAGGTAACTGTAAGGTGCCAGGATTAAATTTGAATAGCTATGTATCACAAGGCTGCACTTGTATTTATTCTGTAACATGTGAAAATTTAGTTTTTTACAGTATGGTAAACCTCAACCAGAGTTTGAAGAGAGAGTTGAAACATAGTCAGATTTTTAGCATGTATTTGCTTGGAGAGGGAGAGTGATGTGCACGATTGTACAGAAAGATGTTTTACCCTGTGTCATGAAAGAGACAAGACATGAAGGAGAAAAATAATTCTTTAAACCTCAAATTCACTGTACCTGCTGACTAGACAATGGATAGCTGAAGATGAAGGAAAAAATCAGGACAGCAGTGATGAAAGCAAAGAAAGCACCATGCGTGCTTGCTTTAGAAACTTAGTGCTCTAAGAATGCTGCAAATTATTCATGATTTCTGAGATGTAATTTTTTTTCTCATCGTCATTTCATTATGACACCAGGAGAAACTATATAGTGGTTTAAAAAATATTTGAAGTGATTTTTTGTAGCTACCTACAGAAGATCTTTTAGTGTCTTTAAATTTCACCTCTGAAACATGAATTTCACCTCTGACATACAAACTTTTCTTATGCATCTCAGTTATATAATTAAGAATAAAACCTCTCCCTTTTCTAAAAATAACAGAGATGCAATTGTGAGTGCAACCTGAAAGTCTCCTGTTTTAGAACACAGTTTGGTTTGGCTAAATAGGCAATTGCTTCCAGAGTACATGTTGACATTCATAATTTAGCTAGGCCTACTTAAATATTCCAGCAGAAAATTATCCTGAAAATAAAAATGAGAGTTTGATAAAAGAAATCATTAAAGGAGGTCAGTAATGCAAATTGTCAAAATGGTTCAGGTAAGGTGGGAAAGAATTTCCCTTTTTCTTGGAAGGAATAACACTTTTTAACACAGGGGAAAAACTATTTGAAGTGGAGGCATAACAAAGATCAAAGTGAGCAGGTGAGTCAGTGGGTCATACTGCAGAAGAAGAGGGATGGCCAGATAAGAGAAAATTCAGGAACAGAAAGATTAGAGGGAATTGTGTTCAGGGAAAACATAACTTTGGTAGCTTGCTATTTTGAGGAATACAAAAGAGAATTCCAAATAAGGAAATATGAGGAGAGAAGTTTGAATGTTGGTTGCAAAATTTCAAAAATTTTACCTTTCCTTCATTGAGCCAGCACTGCAACAGTTCATGTTTTGATTTGATTTTTCATAGACCCAATGGTCTATGAAAAAAGCAGGGAACAAGCAAAAAAATCAGAGCTTATAAGAAAGACAGCAATTCTGCAATTGAGCCATCAATTGATGTAGGTTACTGTAAATGTTTGGCTTTCCCTGTGCTTGGTACCTTTCCTTCCAGACTGGGCATCTGAGACAGCCTAAATGACTGAGAGAACAGGTTATGTAAATCTCACAGCTCTGTCCCATTAAAAAAAAAAAAATGATGTGCACATACTGTTTAAGTCTTACAGTACTATCAAGATTTTGGAATAGAATTTGCCTTTTTTCCAGTGGAATAAATGACCAAAAATGTTTTGCTAGTAAACCTGTTTCTTTTCCCTTACACAAAGGTTTCATACTGGTACATTAGGACACTTCACTGCCTGAATTAACAGTCCCTGTGGTTAAAGTTGTAGATTGATGAGTAAGTATAAATTGTAGGTCACAAAGCATATAAGCAGGTTAATACAAGCCAGACACTGTCCTTTAAAACTCTGGGCTGTGTACATCACAGACTGGGGCCTTAAGCAGAGATGTGATTTCATGTAGACTTAACAGAAACTTGTTAAGGTCAGCCAAAAGAGAGTAATTGTTTTAACTGCTGAGATAGACAGCTTCATTCACACATTGGTATAATCCAAGGTCTTCCATTACCCTGATTCAGACCAGAAATGTGGAGGAAGTGTAATGTAGTTCACTTCCTGCAACTCCTCTACTATAGAAAGAGTTCTTGGAGGTATTGGCAAGGCACTGCCATAATGGATATTTTTCTGAAACATAAAAGTCACAAGTTATGGAGAAAGTTCCTCACTGAGATGGAAATTCTGCTACTCTAAGAAAACAAGAATTCAGTTTGGTTATTCCCATTGATGTATATCCTGAAAAATTGTGTAATACAAGTCATGGCCATACAAATATTGCCTGCAAGTCTTACATGCACACGTGTCTTTTGAACTGAAAATGCTGACCTGAGAAGGAAGTTTTGTGAGTTAATTGGGTGGCAACAGTATTGATGTTGGAGACTGTTGCTCCATGTTAAACTTCAATTTCTGCTTTTCCTTTGCAACAGTTTTCAAACAGTCTGATGAGATGTGGATGCCCAAATTGCTTTGCTGTGGATGATGCAGACATATGGCTTTTCTGTATTGAGGCTGACAGTGTCATGACAACACGCAGAGACCAAGCAATAAAAATAGCCACAAGCCATTAGTTTCTTAGCTGGTTTTCTGGTGAGATTAAATAGGCAATACCTGGAAAAAGGAGTTTACATAGCCTGAGATATTCCTGGACAGTAAATTTGCAGTTCCTGCTTTATCTACAGAAACCCTGCATCTCATACAGTGAGCTCCTCGTCTCTGGCTGAGACATTATAGCACTAATGAATGAGTCTCCTTGCCCCATGTGAACCCACAGAAAGCATAATTTTATTTTCTAAGAAAGATAAAAGAAGTTTTGATTTCCCAGACACAGCAGATCCTGGCAGAACTAAAGGTTTCTGAATATTATCATGGAGTATATAAACTGCATCGAACCCTTCCAATTCTCTGATCGCAAAAATTGGTTTATATTATCTAACATGGAATTTTGCTGTGCCACCAGATACTGCTTTCCTTCAATTTCCTTATCCAGAAAATTTACAGAGCTGTATAATTCAGTGTGCATTTCCCAGTCTATCTGTTAGTAGTGTAAATGGGGAACTGGATATTTTCACAAACTTACATTTTTAGAGGGAGAAGAAACATTCTAAATTTTATTTTTGTAGCTGCAATTTTAACCACATATTTTGTGGAAGATTGGAAGTAAAAAGATTGGTAGTAAGTTGCTTTAGTATCTATCAGATGGCTTCACTGTATGTACCAAATAAAACAGAAAATGTTTGCTTACTGAATATAAGCAAAAAAAGGAATATTGGCCTTTGCAGACACGTTCCGGATGTGAGGAGGATGGCACAGCAGAAGTTCAGGAGAGACCCAATAACTAAATTGTACACTTCTGCTTCTGTGGTAGGTCTGACATTTTTGTAGTTTCTATTAGCAGATGCCCTGCCTCATCTGACAGTAGCTGAAAAGCAGATGGCATGATCAAATGCTTTTCCAGGGTCCAGCATAATACAACAGCTGTCTTTGTTGTGGTTTTTTATATTGGCTTTTTTTTTTTTTTTTGGAAGGCGGGGGGCTTTTTGGATTTTTTGTTTTCCTGCTGTTGTTGATTTTATTTATTTTTTTTTATTTATAGCTCTTTTTCTTGTGAAGGTTGTTCTCTTAATTACTGACATTAAAAAACCTACTCCTAGTATTAGATTTTTGTTCTCTGTGGAGTCAACGACTAACTTCAGCTAACTTTATCTGGCTTTTTTGGCAGCTGAAAACACAAAATATGATCTTGGTTCTTTACCAAAAAAGAAATCAGATGGGGTTTGGAGAATTAAAAACCACTACACATTATCTTAACTCTTACAGAGGTAGAACCTAAGTACTGGATTAATTCTATTGATTTGTATGGGCTGAATAGGAGGTTTAACCTTCTCCAAAATTACTAGAGTTTCAGTCATTCCTGAAGTGGATTGGCACATCAATTTGGACACAGAGGACAAATTGTATTCCACTTTATGTGGTAAATTTCACAGAGTGTTTCCAAGGGAGAAACGAGAGCTGTTTTAGCAACCAGCAGGCCAGCAGTTACACGATGCTCTCCTGCTCCAAACTCCTGTTGCCAAATTATATACTGCAGCTATGCTGCGAGAGCTACAGTTGAGTTTTCCTGTTTGAGAAGACACCCACCCCACTTCAGGTTCTTCCCTAAGAGAGAAATATGACATCAGCACTAAAAAACATTAGCTGAAATGATTTCATTTTTTTCTGAAGAAAAATTTGTTAAAAGAAACAGACTTAAATGAACTTCTAACCTCTGGGAAGGGCCAAAGAAATCAAGCGACAATACGCCAGTAAATTCTTAAAAGCCCATCTGATTTAGCTAATATTAATTCAGATCAAAGTGTTTGCTAACAAATGGTTGCAGCCAGTATTTAATTAGCATATGAATCCGCTGAGCTTGCACATCCAGCTGAAAAGCACAACGTTTTTTGCCTCTAGTATGATCAAGTCAAACTCTTCCCTGTATAAACTCTTCCAGAAACATGAACAGGTTTGCTACAGTAGCCTTTTCAGTCACACAGATCTGAGGCCATCAAGGCAAAGCCTTATTTGTAGACCATACAGAAAAGAAACTGCTAAATCACAGTTAGATGCTGGAATGCTGATGACTCAAACAAACCTGCCATGGCCATTTGCAAAAGCTGAGGACGCTTCGCTGATGATGCTCCAAGTAACCCCAAAGGGAGTGCACACCCATCTCACAGGTGGGGGGTGAACAAGATATGGGAAGAGGCTGAAAGGAAGCAAGTCCTTGGAGGTGGGATAGTGCTTTTTATCATGCCGATGTCCTTACACACCGTGGCTCAGCTTCCCACGTAGCCTGAAGGTGCTCATCCTTTCTGATAATTGTCTCAACTACACTGAATTGAGAGGCAGCTGTAACCTTGTTGTGTCCCATAATCCACAGTATTACATGATCAGTATAAAACTCCCTACTCCAGCTGAGGTACCTGGGCATTCCCACTGAGATTCCCACATTAACCCACTGGAATTGTGCTGCATGTGCTTCCCCCAGCTCCAATGGATTGAGGCTGCCATCATGGCTTCAACCAACAGATACAGAAATTGCAAAAATCAGGTCTCATCTCTGCACCCACAGGTGGTGAATATACAGCTTTCTAATCTTATACTCCCTTCTTCTTCTTTTCCTTTATACATTTTCTTAAGTGTTAATTTTTATGCTTTTATACTGTTGAATTTCTAACCAAAACTGCTACATTTTAAAATTAGCCAAGAATCTTATTCTACTTTAAAGTTCTAGAGTTTGTAAATAAAAGTTTGATATTGAACCTCCCAAGAATTTTGCTGGGTTTTTTTTCCCCCCATGCACTGCTCAGAGTAAATCAAACAACTTTTTCCAAGTGGACCAGGACATAACAATGATTCAACAGCTTCCCAATACTTTATGTAAGTAACCATTAAGAAGAGTCGAAGCCCTACAAGTGTGGCAATATTGGCATTTGAATACTAGCCATGCAAGGCAGCTTTCTCATGCACTGCGTATTTTGGGAAAATGGGGATCCACCTCTGTTTGACATAAAAGTAAAATAGAGACTTTTGGAGTTCACTTGAGCTAGCAATATGAATTAAGCATTTAAATTTTAGCTTGTAGAATTATGTGTTGAATTTTACCCTTTTTACTTAAAAAACATCTTCCATGGTACAAAGGGCATAGGAAAATGCAAATTTCTGAAGCTTCTTGCAGAAAGAACAATACTGAGAGAAGACCAAGGGATGCAAAGAACCCAGATAAAGGGGCTCCTCTGTCTCCAAGCTGATCAAGGCCAACAGATGTACTAGACAAGCACCAAGGGACCAAAAGTGCACGCGTAAAGGAGAAAAGTTCAAAAGTTCAGTCATGAGGAGGACCACAACCTGCAGCCTCAGAGACCACCAAAGACCCCTGTGTGACCGCCACAGCAACCAAGGCATGCCCAGAAGGGCATGGATCTGATTACCATGTGAGGCGAGGACAGGCTGGGCCAGGGGTTGAATATACATGAAAAGATTGTCCAATGTATTGCATGTGGAACACCTTTGTGAATAAAGATGTGGCTCAGAGTGAGCTGAGGATCAGGACACAAGTTTTCAGGAGAGCTGTCTGGCTTGTGCCGGGTGCTGACAATACATACCCACTACATAACTATCTCTGATTGTGGAGTCTGTTTATTCCGTGCATCACTTTGAAAGCACAATAAATAGCGAGTCCCTGCATGATGCAGGTTGTCTTGACCTCAGCGCAATGTGCTCAGTTACTACAGCATGACACCTCCTTCGTTTCAATCTGACAGCCCCAGAACTGCAAGTTGCACATTAAGTCATCTGGAGCTGCCTACTGCCATACCCATCAGCAGCTCAAAGCTGAAGTGAGGCTTGCACTGTCCCTGAGCAGCCGTCACGATTGCCACAGCAACCATACACTGCAGTACAGGAACAACAGGGCAAGAAGAAAGGCAAGTAGAGGCAAGAAGGAAATATCTATTACTTGCTGTTGTGAGCAGCAGGAAAAGAATCAAATTGTATCTCTTGCCTCTTGGTGGAAATACGTTCCATGAATGAATGCATGCACACAAACCTATGACCAGAGACCACACTCTCTTCGTTCTGAATTTCCTTCTTGTAATGCAGTAGCAGGCAATGACACTATCAGTTAGCTTAATGTAGTCACTGAAACTTCAACTATTCAAGAAAACAAATTAAGTGGAAAATGGCCATGGTAGTGATAAGAACACAAACTTAACCAGCAGGTGGGACACACTTTACTGCTGGAGTTAATGTGCCATTTTTTATTACTAAGGTGTTTAGATTGGACCTATTCTGATTCCCAATAATTTCCATTTTCTATTCAATGAAGAAAAGATAAGGTGTATTTACTCTCAAAACACTATTTTGGAATAATTGCTTTTGTGACAAACATCTCTCGGTGCCACAGGTCTGGTTGTTTTCAAGGACATAGACCTTTCTGGCTTGACCAAGTGGCCTTTCACAGTGGCTGCCCAGTGAAGCTCCATAGACAGACCCATGCAGCTTGCTGGAAAACACGTTCTGGCTTCTGAGAAATTCACGTAATGATTTGTGAACAAAGAACTCCAGCAACACGCCAGTCCAAGCTGCAAAATGAAATGCCCCCAAAAGAGTAGAGCAGCCCGTATTTGCCAGAAAACTCAGACACCAGATTTACTATCTTTAAGGGAAAATTCTAAGACTTATTTGTTTATTGAGACAGAGTACATACTCCTTTGAAAGCTGAAAACCAACTTCTGAGCTATTAACCAACACAATGTGTTTTTCAGGGATGGCCTGAAATGAAGTCTCCTAGACTGCTTCCAGACTACTTAGCTTTGGTGACTCCTCATGCTCTTATTTTAGCATAAATTAGGTCTTGGCATTAACTTTTTAGAAGAATTCTATGTAAACATGACAATAGAGGATCTCCATAAATAAGTAATAAAATAGTATCCTACTTTTGTAATCTACTGCTTTATGTACACAGACATGTGTAGTCTACTTCATTTTAAATAGATTTTTGTACCTTATACCACATTAAGCACCTTGGTCAAAATAAATTTATGAACAAAACTCTGATGCTTGCAATGTCATCCCAGATAAGCATATAATTTTATACAAATTATCCATTGAATTGAGAAGTGAAAATTCCTCTGTCTTGCAAATCTAACACATCTAGATCACTCCACTTTATCATTCATCATGTGTACTTCAGCATTTATTCAACAAAAATTTTAAACTTAAGTAAATGGAACATTATATAACAATAACAATAACAATAACAATAACAATAACAATAACAATAACAATAACAATAACAATAACAATAACAATAACAATAACAATAACAATAATAATAATAATAATAATAATAATAATAATAATAATAATAGTAGTAGTAGTAGTAGTAATGATGCTTCCTGGGAGGACAAGGTAGAGATCATTATTGAAGAGTGAAATCCAAAATGTCAGAACCTGAAAAAACTCATGATCTGAGAAAAGGGGTATTTTTTGCTATGATTATGCTTTTTCCCTGGCTGCAACACTTGCATCAGGTTTATATAACTGATGCCAGACTTTTCACACATTTTAAGCAGGTAGAGAAGGAACAACTATTTCCAAGAAAGCTTTTTGTTCCTTGCATTTGTTTCTTGCATTTTATTTTCATTCTCTTCATCTGTGATTCAGCTGTATTATTATACTTTACAAACACCTTCCTGGCTGTACCCTGTTTGTACTCAATTATTTAGTGACACACAGAAATAAGATAAGCCTCTCCTGCACTGTCTGCTTTGTGCTCTATCAATCCAGCAGCTGCAAAATCAGATAGGCAGGCATACTGACCACTCACATAGAGAAAATAGCTCAATCTAGCTGCTGCTGAGCTCTCAGACAATCTGCTGTGTCTTCCTTCTATTTTTTGAGGGGTTGACCAGACTAATGATGGTCAGCTCATCAAGCAGTGCTTTTTCTTAAGTCAACAACCAAATCAGAGGGTCAAGCTTGAGGAAGGACAAAAGCTGGGACAGACGTGGCAGTGTGAAGCATCTACCTTTGTACAAACAAAAGACATCTTTGAAGTCACCACTTGTTCCTGGAAGTACTTCACAACCCCCAGGTCATCCATTTCCTCTGCTCATACTGCCTTCAGCACCATCAGCATCACCTTTCTTTTACATAAACATAGGAGGCTGTGAGTCTTACAGGACACCATTAGCCTAGCAACCACACCTGAGACATAAAACCTTTCTAGCATACCAATGTTAGAATTAGCTGAGTACAACTTAGGTACTAGACAGAAATAACTATTCTAATGTATTATATTTATATATAGTTAGGCTAATGTTGCAAATTCCAATTCAGAATACTTAATTTTGGGCGCACAAGATTAGTAGGTGGAGAATGTCAGTGGTTACAGATGTTGCATATCTGCAAAGAAACCTGTAGCAAATGCAGAGCCTTGCTTGGACTAAAAATCTTAATGTGAATACTGTGGGCAGAATCTGCACAGGTATTTCTCAGTAGCAGGGTTTGTTCAAAGCCTGACAATCTTTTCTGGATTTAGATGTCTGGAGTAATCAAGAATTGCATTTTTCTAGTCTACATAAGTCAACATCTGCCTCTGCTTTTTATCTGTCATTCCATTTTTGTTCCTGCCTTTGTGCTCCTTTCTCCCTTTCTTCCTCTCTTCCTCATTATTTTCTTTTATTTTCTATCTCTAGGTATGCTTTTTATCTCTATATGTAGAATAGTGGTTTACAAGTAGGTATTATTAATAATAACAAGTAGTTATTATTATTGTAATTATATATTAATATTGCTACTATTACTACTACTACTACTATTACTATTACTATTACTACTGAAATGGCCACAAAATAATTAATGCTGTTACCCTAAAAAAATCACTCTTTCTGATCATTGGATCAAAAATGTTACAGCAAATTCACTTTAGGGCATTATCATCAACCTGGAGTTCCCAGAAGGTGTGATGTGAACCAAACCCAAACCTTAGAAGATAGATAAAGTTATAAAATTTAAGCATGTCTGTCCAGTCAGTTTGTGACAGATTAAAATTTAAATTGAAAATTTTTTCAATGTGCTTTTTCTTCAAAAATATTTCTGCAAAAGCAGCCTTGTTGATCTCCAAGAAACTGTTGAAAGATCTTGTGCTCTTCAAGAGAATACAAGCATGTGTTCAAGGGATAGCCTCACCACTGCAGAACACGAGCCTCAGAGACACACTGCTTTCCTTTCATGCCACATATCTCCACAGGAAGGCAAGGGCCCTCGTGATACCTCTGCAACTCTACAGCATCTTTAAAATACAATCCCAGGGACAGATGCATAATTATGTCTTTTCTGCTTTCTGTAGTTGCATGAAGTAGAATTGTAGTCATGATGTGCCTGAGGATGACTGAAAAATAGTAATATCCATATCCTACTAGCTAGATTCTGTGTTGTCAGAGAAAACGCAGAGGAATTTATAAAAGGGAACAGGTCTGTTGCATTAGTCACTTTAAATGCAAAAATATTGAGTAAAGTAAACAAAAGTCGGCATGATATCACTTTATAGTCTGGAAAACAGAGACCAGATTTATGATACCTTCCAACAGGCACATAAAACACTTGATCAAAACAATGCATTGAACTCAACATACCAGCTCCTTCTTCTTCATGCACTCCATGAGGATGATGAAGAGGTGCTGTGCCTGGGTTCGGGTGTATGTGAAAGTCTTCTGGATGGTAACTAGCAACTGGTCCCTCAAAGACTCGTTGATAAGTCTGAAATTCAAAAAGAAAAGATCAAGTGAAAAACCAGACATGAGTGAACACTGTAATTTCATTTCAACTCTTTTCAGGGAGGAAGGTCAAAAAAAAGAAGAGTCAACAGAAGACTGAAGGTTGTTTTGGGCAGGTTTCAAGATCAGGAATTGCTGAAACCATAAGAGATAAATTGGAAAACACTGTTCTAGGAGAAAATGTTGATTGTGCTGAGCTCCCTCATCTACAAAGTTTTCATATCAGTTCCCACATATTGCATGACAGAAGGTCATTCAAACTATCAGCTCAGTGGGATTTCCTAACAAAAACAAGAACTACGCTGACAGTCTGAACTTGAGGGAGACCAACACTTTTAAGTGAACTGAAGACTCCTTTCTATCAGTGAGTTAGAAAAATTCAACTTGTAGTTAACTTTATGAAACTGGGAACATTTATGTTGTCAGTGCTTTTGATTTTAGTTTGAATATGTCACTCAGCCTACTGATGCTATGCAAGACCTCATAAGCAAAAAAAAAATTCTCTGTTCCTCACTCCACTCAAAGAAAACATTTTGATTTTGGCCATTTTGTTGATCTTCCTGAAGCTCAAGAGAACCCATTTAATATTGCTCCTCAATGCTAAGGCCATTACTTGCAAAAAGTAGCCCAACAGCAGAAATAAATAGTAATAGTATATGAAATATAAGTACTACCTACCTCTTTGTAACAAAAAGCCTATTCCTCAGAACTTTTCTGGGTGAAACATTTTGGTTCTTAATGTCAAAGTTACAGAATACTGGGCTCTAATTTAGAACATAAATCCTTTGATGCTTCTGTACTACAGCAGTTTTCTCACTTAAAAAATATATCTCAGTGTTTTAAGTTAGCTAAGTTGAAATATTTTATGGGGTAAGTCAGCCAGTGGAGTGAAAATCAGAGAATCTTCATGTCTCATACTTTAGGCCAGAAGATAAAAACATATTTAGTCCTGAAGCAACTGCAGAGAAATATCAGGAGCAGCAGGTATTTAAAAGCCTTTTTAGCTTAGGGCAGCTGCTTTGGGAGAACAATGACCTAATCCTTCATTTTTGCATACTGTTGACTAAAGGTGCATGTGCTACTGCAGTGAAGAGGCACAAATGAGACTGCAGGATATTCATTACACCACTGGTTTTCAAATCTAGTTTCATTATATAGTCTTTACAGCTGCAGCAAACATGTTGTTAGAAGAGACAACAAATGGGAATGGGAAAGAAGTGCATGGAAGTATTCAGAAGATCTGTAGAAGATCTGGCATATGGAATGCATATGTTCTCTACCATATGAATTTGATTTTGGAAGTAAATATTCCTGTTGAATAGGACTTTGGCTTCAAAAAGAAGCCTGGAAAGCATATGTCAATGTGCTTTCATGGGATTTTATACCACGCTGTGTGGATGGATCACTGTTCTTTCTATGCCTGGCTTCTTCTGCTGTCTTCTACTTTATCACAGGCTCCCTCTGAGTGGTAAGTCTTCCTCTGCACTTCCTGTTTTCATCTAGGAGCAGTCTGGCCCCTGGATGTCCTATGTCTTGGGATGCTGGAGTGGTAGCAACCCTGCAATCTACTGCTCGTGCATTAGGCAGCATGTAAGCACCCTCCCTCCCTGCAGCATGACCTGCCTTCCTCACAAAAAGGCAACACATGATGAGCTAAAACTTCCAGCCCTCTTGGTGGACTACCCTGGAGCTGGCAGCAGAGGACTTGCTGTGTGGAAATTATAAGAGAGATAACCTGACCTCCTGTACAGGAGCAAGGATGTTGCAAGCACATGGGGACATGAAACACAATGTCAAGAATGCCAGTGGAAATGCAGGACTCCCTGCTGAAGAGAATCAGATTGGAAAGGCTGATACCAGGACAAGCACTAACGCACTTTGAGTTGCAAAGTATATTAGTTGCAACTAGATCATAGATGATATAAATTCTGACTTTTGGCTCTTGAAAAAAAAAGGTGTTGGAAATTTGCTTTAATCAAATTTATACAAAATGATGATATTACTGTATTAATAAGTAGATCAGAACTATGGGGTTTTCCATCCTTTAAATGAAGAAAGAAAAAAGATGTTATGAATAACTTTCCCACAATGAATAAGTTTCCCAAAAACATCACCTGGAGAAGATAAAGAGATTCATAGAAATAAATAATTTCCTTCGAAACTGCATATGAAAGTGAAATATAGGAAAGAGCAGGAAAATTATATGAAAAATACATGGACTTGGAAGATTCTCAAATTAAAGATTTCAGAAAACATTTCCAAAGTTTATGGAATGTGAACCATCCCACTTTCTTATAATGACCTGATTTTCCTTAAAAACTGTGTAGAATCCAAATATGAAACTTCATTTCAGAAATTGTCTCTGTTTCAGGACAACTCACAAAGGAAGCAAGAGAAAATTGCATTGAGTGAAAGCAGAATTGTGTCCTCAGCAGCCACCACTTTTCTTTCTTGAATTAAAGCTCTTAGGAACTCCATAATAGCATTAGTTTAAGCAGCATGAAAAGCAAACTTCATGTGAATGATACAGAATTTAAAAAACCCAAAAAAATCAAGAAGGGCTTCCTTAACAACATGCTAAAACATCTGTTGAAGTACTGCTGCTCAGAAACTTCCTGTAGTCATAATTTGATTTATGCAGTTTTCTACCCTCACTAATTGTTTTTCTGTAACATCTCCTTGGTCTGCAAATATACATCAAGGCTATTCAATGTCTTTGTGAGATCAAAAACTTGAAGCAATTATAATCAGAAACATAAACAAAGCAGCAATCTTTCCAGTAAAGTAATCATAGCTTTGTTTGCCCTGAAATCAGTTATATCCATAAGGTATCACTTTTATTCCTTGGGAGTCTATAAATGTTAGAAGATATAAAATCAAAGTTCCCAATTGTGTAGTCCAGCCGGGACAAACACAAAGTGTTCCATGCTATTAAAGGCTAAATCTATGAGGCAGACATCAAATCCAATTTGTGTCAAACAAGTAATTTAAAACAGAGTACTGTGAGCAAGGCCACTGTGAGTTGCAGGTGGAGGAGTGACTTATCTCCTTTGCAAACACCACCACCATTCTTACACACACATACCTTAAATCCATGCTTTTTAAAATCAAGGTTTCCTAGTTTTAGATTCAGGAAAAAAGAGATGGGCCCACTTTACCAGACTGAAACACTACACTTATGACTTCCATCAAAGCCAGCATAGACTGAATAGTGTCAGAAGACAGTATTTTTGTAGTCTTTCTAGTAGGCTTCAGTTCTAAAAATATTTTGCAACATGTCAGTAAAATCCTTTTTGGGGCATTTTGATGACATGATTGAATTCCACTTACTTGGCATGGAAAGAATACTACTCCTGCCTAAACAAAATGTACCACAAAACAACCGTGTAACCTGTTTTTTGTCTTCCTCAGTTTGAAACTATTCTTTCATTCCCTAAATATATAAGGCATGCCCATTATCCCACCAGTCCAGGTCTATTCAGCTTTTCTTTCTTTCCCAGAGATTCCAGATTGCTGATGGAATTTAGGTAGTTAATGTCAAAAATCTGTCCTCTAAAGCAGAGTGGTATACATTTGCATTTATTTTCAGAACAAAAATTTACTCATAATTTTTGCCTAAGAGTGTGTGGGTATGTTTCGTTTGCTTGTTTATTTATTTTCAGAAGATGCCAACCTTAGTCTTGACACATCAGATTATCAGAACTGAACAGTATGGCTCTCCAGAAAAGTCAGGATCTTGAATTTTAAGAAAGAAACCCTTGAATGGGCTCAAGGAGTTAGTCAATAGGACCCCCTGGGAAGAGGCTCTCTCAGCAGCAGAGCTGCCCTGGGAAATTGCCCTCAAGGAGCAGAACAGAGCTGGCAGATCTCTAAGGACACTTTCCATACAGCCCAAGAATGACCTGCTGGTTAAACAAAAAAAAAAAAAAAAAAAAAAAAAAAAAAAAAATCAGTAAATGCACCATCAGTGAAAAAGGTACAGGTAACCTGGGCAGAGATTAGAGACACAGCCCAGTTATGCAGGATGGCGTGAGGAAAGCCACGAAAAGAGGAAGCTGAACTTAGCAAGGAATACACAAAATAACAGGATGGGTTTCTTCTGGTATGTCAGTGAAAAAAGGAAGGTTGAAGAAAACATTTACCCCATCTTATAAGCAAGGCTTAAAAACTTACAATGATGTACAAAACAAGGCTGAGGCATTTGACAACTCCCGAAGAACAAGAGCAAAGTCTTGCACCTGTGTTGGGGCAACTCCCAAGAGCAGCACAGGCTGAGGGATGAACAGATCACAAACAGCCCTCTGGAGAAGGACCTGGGGCCCTGCAGTGTGCAGGGCTGGACAAGAGCTGACAGTGTGCACTCACAGCCCAAATAAACCATCATGTCCTGAGCTGCATCCAAAGCCCCGTGGGCAAGAAGGGCAAGGAAGAGGATTCTGTCCCTCTGCTCTGCTCTGATGAGAGCCCACTGCAGTGCTGCATCAGCTCTGGGGTCCCCAGCACAGGAAGGACATGCACCTGCCTGAGCAGGTCCAGAGGAGGTCTTGCTGCTGATCAGAGGACTGGAGCACCTCTCCTGTGAGGAAAGACTGAAAGAGTTGGGAATGTTCAGCCTGGAGAAAGGAAGGCTCTGAGGAAACATTATTAAGGCCTTTGAGCACTTGTAGGGTGCCCGTAAGAAAGATGAGGTCAGACACAGGAGCAGGGTCTGTTGAAATAGAACAAGAGCAATGATTTTAAAACCAAAAGAGTGTTGATTTATATTGGGTATAAATAAAAAGATGATTGTTTACAACAATGATAAAACAGTGAAAGAGATGTCCCGGAGACCTGGTAGGTGCCCCATCCCTGACAACATTTGGGGTCAGGTCAGAGAGGACTCTGAGCAACATGATCTACTTGAAAATGAACTTGCCCAGGGAAGGGGAGTCAGATTTGATGACCTCTAAGGAAGCCTTTCGATCAAAACTTTTCTGTGTTACTATGATTCTTGGTTTAGGATCAGTCAGGAGAGGCCACTTCCAAATCCTGAACTGACAAAGTAAAAAAGGCAACACCCTGTCCAAGACATACTGGATGATTAAACAGTAAAGCAAAACTTTCTTCATTGCTTTGGTTGATGCAGAAGACAGGTTACAATATTTTGACCTACTCCTCAGAAAGAATTAATTTTTTTAAGCTATGCTCAATATTTGAGGTGATGAGAGACATTTCACTTAATGTTTCAAACTCATGGCATGTGATTTTGTAGCTATTATTGGAGAAAGATCGGAAGTGTAGCCCACCACCTAACTCGTTTAACTTTCTTTTTCTTCAAAGATTTTTAGTACTGGAATCATACAATGTACTAGAGAGTTAAAAAGATTATGCACTAGCTCACTTTCAAAATGCAACTCCATCACAGATTTTTAAAAATGTATTGTTCTCAAAAAGCTTTGAAATGTCTTTAAATAATACACTTCACTTAATGAATTGAACATAATCTGTTTCTAACTTTTCATTTTTGAAGTATTTTTTCCCAAGAAAAGGTAAATATATCTATCAAATATCAATGGGATGTGAAAATTATGCCCTACCCTTCCTTATAGGAACCTTATGGGATTTTTTGTTTTTATTATGATTTTCACTCTAGACAATCACACCTTATGTAAGAAACATGACCAGAGGCTCTGCTCATATTTTTTTTACTAGTTTACAAATAAGATACAGTCGTGAAACTTTCTGGGACTGGATGAATGTCTTAAACATTTTCAAATCCATATATTTTGCATGTCATTGTTTGTGAAAAGACAAAAAGTAAATTATTTGTAATAAATAAATTATTATTAGTAGTAGTAATAAAATAAATTATATGTAATTATTCCTTCACTGTATTCAAACAGGGATGTTTGTGTGCTTTTACTAGGAATCAGCTTCAGACCTTCACTGCTAGTTGTTCTACATAATTTTTCCCTGACCACAGTTTATTGAAAGGCTGTTTCTTCACCAAAAGAGAGATGAATATATTGACCCTCCCAAGGTCAACAAATTGACCTTCTTGTGTCCCAGTTTTGATTTGCAAAGTACTTTATTACAAGAGAAAAGTAATGTTATAAAATATGTAATGTGAAAATAATTTTACAAATTAATTCAGACATGATTTGGATCAGTGATTCCCGGTGATGTGGTACAGACCATGGGGAATACTGAAGAATCATATCATACCTTATGATCCCTTTTGTTCAAAGTGAAAAAATTCCTGTATTTTGCCTATAAGCAAAAAGGGATGCAAATAATATTCTTCAGATTTGAATCCTAAGACCTATGCCACAGTGGATCCAGAGAAAGATCAGTCCAAAGGCAATCTTTAATAATTCTCATATGAGGATGCTCATTTAAAGCACAGAGAAAGTTTGATATTTCCTTGTGAATATTAGGCAAGAAGTAAATTTTTATGGCATTAAATTGAACTCTTAAGAGTCTCATGCTTGCAGGAGTAGAACTGATAAAATAGTTAATGAGCTATAATTTCAGCTTGGAGACTGCATTCAAATACTGCAAGTAATTTCTCATTCAATAAGGAAATATTTTTCTAAGAAGCGACATAATTCTAACATAGTGTTTAGTTTCTCTGATTTTAAATTCAGTATTTAATAAAGAAAAAAAATCTCTGAGAATGAAAAGCTTCAAAATATTCCTAAAAATTGCTCTTTGTATTTGTTTTACTTTCATTTCATTTATTTGCTTTTATGCAAGTAAATGACATGAAAAGGCATCCATCCTTGATTATACAATCCAAAATACTCCAGCTGTATGTGAAAATTTACTACCAATGAAGATATTCACTTAGGGCTTAGTAGAGACTAAATTTACATTTTTATGATTGATCTTATGTTCTCAGCCCTCAATGCTGTTCATCGTATTTTGAAGTAAAAGAAAAAATAAGGGCTTCAGAGCCTGAAAAACCTGACCTTTTAATCAAGGCCAATAGTGAAAAGCAGCCAAATAATTCTTCCAATTTACCGCATGGGGAATGTTGCATTTAAGATGCCTTCTTATTTAAGTTATACTGCGGACACAGCTTGTTTGTGATTAAAATGTAAAAGGTACCAGGAATTTACTCAGCTCTACTAAATTACTTCTGAGAATTTTATTTCTTGTACTGAAATGTATCCACCTATTAAATTCTTAAAACTCTGTTACAGACTTTTCCAGACTAAGGAACCAAAATTTAGTTTCTGATATTAAAGTCCTAATAAACTTAAACACTCGCCCCATGTTAGTTTTGTGTATCTGACACTAGTAATGCGAAAAATTCAGCTCCGTAGAGAACTGCACATGTGCCTTACCTCCCCCTGCAATTTCAATGAGAGAGATGAGACAATGAGACCACCACACTGATGTTCCCCCAAAGACATCTTTCCTTCGAGGTGTGTTTCACCCTTCCTTTGCCGTGGTGGTGGTGCCTGGCAGAGCAGCAGGCGGCACCTCCTGCAAGGCGCTGTGGGCACAGCTCTGGGTCCTGCTGCCAGCCTCCTCCTCCACTGAGGCTGCTCTCCCAGTGAAAATTCCTACTCAAAGACTGTCCTGTGGGACTGCTTTGTCCTGAGAAAAGCCTGCAGTTAGGCCTTAAAAAGGCAGATTGAAGCTTGTCTCCTGTCCTTTCGAAGAAGCATAGGCATTGGCATTGTACCACACCTTCATCAGTATAAGAAATCATGAATTTTTCTGCTATGTGGAACTTTCTAGGAAGAATCATTAATAAGGAGGGAAGGCTGGCACAGCACAGTTCTTTGAAACACAATACAAAAGGACCTGTTGGGCAGATAGGCGACTGCTCAATACACAAAAGGATTTCTTTAAATGGATGGATTGGCACAACACTGGTCAAAACTCAAGCAGAGAGAGAGATGTATTTTTTCTCTGTCATTTCCAGACATAGTTATTTTCCCCATGGAAACAAACTTTCAAATTAACTTAAAACCTCACAGAACTCACAGCAGTGCTTAGTAGACACACTCACACATTTTTATGTGTAGAAAATTAATCTTTGTTGGGATGCCATGAGTTAGAATTTAGGATTGTGCAAAGTAAGCATAATAATATAAGCATGCAAGTGAGTTTGTTTCTGCCATTAATGAACTAAGTGTTGAATTATTCAAATTAGATACCCAGTCCGTAGCAGCTGGAAGATACACTGTGTCTCAGAGAACACCTTACTTCTGACAGGTGTCCAGAATTAAAATAGGTTTTTGATTTGATAGTCTGATTACACTGTGACTGCAGAATTAAACTTTGCACGCA
Organism: Serinus canaria; assembly: GCF_022539315.1. Classification (NCBI taxonomy): domain Eukaryota; kingdom Metazoa; phylum Chordata; class Aves; order Passeriformes; family Fringillidae; genus Serinus; species Serinus canaria. Next base: position 5,409,682 of record NC_066343.1, on the reverse strand, counting down.
ACTTAGATGTATTAATTTGATTTAGAGTTTAATAAACACAGTTTTCTATAACCTGCTTAGATTATATCCAAAAGAAAAAGTTATTAGCTGAATTCAGTTAACATGGCAATGGTATTGGTATTATTGTATATACCAATAATTTGGTATTGTCCTCATAGTGCTAAGCACTGCTCAAACATAGGCTAGAGATGGGGGAAAATAATCCAATTTATAGCTGAAGTCTAATGTATTTGGATAAAATATTTTAGTGAATATAATGATATTGATTTTTTTTAATGAATATAATGATACTGATGTTTTGCTTCTGTATTATTAAAAATATCACTGCATTCCAGACTGATGTTTTCTAAACCAGAATGAAGACACAGAAATTTCCACTTGCTAGTTTGGCAAATTTCATCGTTTGTACATTCTATTTAGTGCAAAGTGAACAGAAAAAAATGAGTTATTTTGTTGGTCGATAATGTTGCAGGAAGCAATCTGGAATGGGACCCCCACATTAACCACACCCATAGTAAGACAGAATAATACCTTTCACAAAGCCAGATATGAGAGTCTCAGGTAAGAAATTGCTTGTTCTGCTTCTGTTGATAGTATAACTTGCCTTTTCTACAGGCAGGAGTTTGTGATGAGGAAATAGAGCCACAGCATCACAAATTCACAGAATCATAGAATGGTCTGGGTTGGAGGGGATCTTTAAGGATCATCCAATTTCAATGTTTCTGCCATGGGCAGGGACACACTTCACTGAATCAGGTTCCTTAGAACTCTATCCAACATGGCTAGGAACAATTCCAGGAATGAGGCACCCACAGCTTCTCTGCCAGTGCCTCAACAGAGTCACAGTAAATATTATCTTACTCATATCTAGCCTGAGGCTACCCTCTTTCAGTTTAAAATCATTGCCCCTTGTCCTGTCACCACAGGTCCTCATAAAAAGCCTTTCATAAAAGCCCCATTTATATATTCAAGTAAATTATTTAAGTCTCCTCCTGTATTTTTTTATGGTGACATTGGAACACAGACAAGGTAGATGTACATAACAAATACAAGGACGAAGCATATTTGAATAAGGTTATGTGAAATGTTATCAGTGAGGTCACTGAAAACAGAGAAACAGCTTCTCAAAGACTCAGTGAAACCTGGCACATTCTTATGTATCACAGATGTAATGCTGTACTAAGCAAGAACCTGAATATAAAATGGATTTAAGCATTTGTGGAAAACTATCTGTTTCCCAGTAGGAGTTTTAGGTTGAGTGAGTTCATGATCACATTTACTTCTAAAAGACATAATTCTGCTTGGTCTAGAGCTCAATGTTTACAGATTTGTATTCTTAAATTGTTAAATCTTCTCTTTATTTGTTGTTTTCTACTCTGAGCATCAGACTGAGTTCTGATTTGGGAATTTCTGAGAGGAAAAGTCCATGATCATTGCTGAACACCTGGAAATCCTCTGAGGGTGCTTGTGGCTGTCAGGTAAGGAACAGATTAGGGCAGCCATAAGGGTGTGGGCCAAGAAAGCTTCAGCATTTTCTAATGGACACGCTGCTACTCTTGATGTAGGATGCCTGTAGCCTTATTTGCAACTGATCTCTTATGAGGCAGGGCCAAGTCCTTGTTCACAGGTGCCAAGAAACAGACCAAGAGTACAGCTACACTTCCACAAGAGGATGTAAAGAAGGGGTCCTCAGATTAATTTTTTCCATCATAAGCAATCTCCCGTGTGGTGGTGACACACTACAAGTAATTTTCTCCAGGGCTGGAGTAGCTGTCCCTGTCTGAGCAGGGCCACTAAGATGATCAAGGGACTGGATCACCTCATACATGAGGAAAGGTTGAGGGAGCTGGGACTCTCCAGTCTGAAGAAGAGCAGACTCAGAGATGAGCCTTGTTTTAAGGCTTATTTTGTTATGTTCTGAATACCTTCAATATTTCACCCATATCAAAGATGGAAATGGCCATGTGAGGTAGGTGTGGCTTCTGTATAAAATCTTAATAATTTCCTGTGCTCTGCTTTACCACTACTTTGAACCTGTGGATAGAGAAAGAACATAAGTCATGAAATGACTTACCCTCCTTCTTCAGAGTATTTGTGGCCAAAGGCAAGGATGTCAGATGCTCGGCCGCTGCCATCACAAATCACAACGGGAACAGGAGGAGTGTCTCGCAGGTACTCCAGGACAATGGAGATGACATTGGGACCTCCTTCCACAATAAGGGCCACCACTGGAACCCCTTGGCCAATTCCTGGGCAAAAGAAAGAAAGAAACAAACCAAACCAAACGAAAACAACACAAAACAGACAACCGACCAATAAAAAACCCACAAACACACACAAAACAAATAAGTAAATAAATGCAACAAAAAGGAAATAAAAAAATGCAAAGGCAGCACAGCAAACAAGACATAACAGAAGACAGAAGAAAAAAAAGTCAGACTGAAATAACCACATTATGACTGTAGAGTGTAATGTCAGAGCAAATGCATTCAGTGAATCAGGTATTTTGAGGACAGATGGGACCAGTGTAGCCATCTCCTCAGCTTCACTGCATAAACCAGTATATTCTGGAATTATCTACTACATCAAATACAGTAGTTATGCTTAAATATAAATAGACCATGATTTTTTTTTTTCAAAAATATCAACTCTTGTTTTGAAATCATAAAGAAACTACTGCATGTCTTCCTCACATGTTCATAGTCAAGACTGGAATCTTGCTTGCAGTGTAGCTTTTGCATGATGGCAGCTTCCCATCATCGGGTCTTCCAATAGTTTTGCTTGCTGTTTCAAAATTACCTCTATGATATTTTTCCTGCTGTGTGGGATCCACTTTGGGGTTGCAGCTGGGTAGCCCTTTAACTTTCTCTTCAACAAACTGAACGCATTCTCTTGCAAGTCAGTTCTATACTTGTTTTTCAGCTCAAGTCAGTCTCACATTTTTTCTCTGAATTATCTCAATTTTCAGCATATTCCTTGATTTGCAGACCCCATACCAGGTACATTGTTCCAAAGAGAGCTGAACTACTGCTTAACCAAAGGAGAGGCATCTTCGTTTTATGCACATTTGGGGTAATTACATGGGAGCCCTCCACAAAAGTTGTAACACATACTGCCAGGAAAGTTGTGTGGGTTTGGAGAAAGGCAATTTGATGCCAGCCTGCTGTTAAAATAGCTGAAAAAGCTTTTATGGTATTCACTTCTTGGCCAGCTGAGATTGGGACATTCAAATGGATTCAGGCAACAGAAGAAGTTGAGCATTTTCTATTAACAATTTTTTCCTGACAGAAGCTTCATTTCCTTTTCAAGTAGCTTTTTCTAAGAAAACCTATATGTGTTCTGCACAAAATTCTGACATTTCACTGGAAAAACAAAAATAAAAAGAATGTCCTTCACTATTAATAGCTGGGTTTGAAAAAAGTTGCACAAAGCCATGTAACAACTGTTAATATGTTGGATGAAGTTTTCGTTTAGAGAGGGTACAATTCTCCAAAGCAAAGGTAAACCTGGAGGCTGGAGCATTAAAACTGATTAGACTCTCTAGAAATATTCAGACATCAAATGATTTTCAATAATTTTAAGGACTTGAATTACTGTCAAAAATTAGATAAACTATTCTTTAAGAAAGAATGAAAAAACCCGATTTTGTATATATAGCAGGAAAATATTCTAGGCATTTCTTGAACCATTTTGAGGGAAACATTATGTTTCCTGAAGTGATTCTCAGCATGCCTTGTTATGTTTGCCCCTGCTGTTTGCCTGTCTCTTTTTAATCATATAACTTAAGTAAAATATGTGGTGCTTATTTATGTTAGGAAACCTACAGGTAGAATTATAAAATGTAGGCTAATGAAAGAGCATATGAAGGGTAGAGTATAACAATGTGATTAACAGAATGATTTGCACAGAGATCAAGGGTTATTTTTTTCTATAATATTAAGGATTTCCCTGAATTACTGTTCTACCCAATCTAAACACCTGCTAATGAGATAATATAAAGGAGTATTCTTAGCAATGTGACAAATTGGGTCTGGATGACATTGAGGATTAATAGAAATTAATAGAGATAGTTCACTATTTGATGTGCAAAGCCATTTATGTGGTATTTAATAAATCCTTCTGTAGACTGGGAACTCATTAGGAGGAAATACTAGCAAAGCTGATTAAAAGAGAACTGTCTTTGGTATAGCAAGACTACTAGGAAAATTATGATCCTGGAATACACGCAGCAAAACACTTTCAATATTTTTCAATGGCAATTCAGTGCCACTGTGCAAGCCACACTGGAAATCCCATCCAAAATACTGACTGCACCTGTGCTCAGGCTTGTTCAGAAAGAACAATCTGGAATGAATGGAGGAAAAAGCCAAAGGGAGTGTATGTGGAATTAAGATGTCATCTTATGAGACAAGATTCAATGAGTTTGACTCATCTTCCTTAGCAAATTAGGGGAGAAAAGACTCCAAGACTGAATACCTCCATGAGATAGAGCACACTAGAAATTAACAGTTTTAAATGCCATTCAGAAGATTCTTAGTTATCAGAGGAGTGGTGAAGTCTTTACAGCCTTCTTGTAAGACTAAAAGGGAAAACGTTTTGTATTGAAATGATGCTCTGATGCTCACCAATCATCATAATTGCAGTTGTGTTGTGTATCTCAAACTGATCCTGAAGCAGGTTCTGTCCCTTCTGCTGGAAGTCTGTTCATTCCCAGTGTTTTCTAACAGACAAATAATTCTCATAATATAAATAATTATGGTTAGTCTAAATAGCTGAACTATTTTTGCCTTGCTGGGAAATTTGAAAACACTTCTAAAATTCCTCCTGCAACCTTTGATTTTCCTTATAATTTTTTAAACATATGTATATATATATATATATATATATATATATATATATATATATATATATATATATATATTTATAAATATAAATTTAAGCCTTTATAGTCACAAGAGTTTCCTGGCATATAAAAGGTCTCTGCAAGTGTTCCAGTTGTGTTCACTGTAGTTAATTAGAAGGCAATTTTTCTGTATTCTGGTTCTTTAGAAATACATTCAGGATGAAAACAATCCTCTAACTTGAGGCTAGTGGAAGAAAAGAAGTTTTGTCCAATTCATAATTCAATGAAACTTTGTGGCTTTAAGTTTAAAAACCCCCCAAAGTCATGTGCACCTTGGTTTATCATATACAATTTAGTTCCAGATTGAACTGAAACTCTTTTATCATTCTGGCATGTTCCTTTGTGAGACAAAAAAAAAAAAAAGATTTAAACACAAACTTGATTTCTATATCTTATTTTCATTTGGGAAATTCTGGTTTCAGCAAATAGATGATTTTTTTATTTTAAATTTAATTGCTCTCCATAAATAATTTTGGTTTGGAAAAATCTACTGTTTCTTTATTTTGGTGAGCAAATTATTCCAGTTAATTTCTGGAATTAAAAATAATATTTTAAATCAGTTAATAATGCTTTGCTGATATTTCTTCAAAGTATAGCAACTTGTGGCTTTCAGGAAAGGTCTCTTGATTATATCTGTCTTAACCCTAATGTTATGAACTTCCATGGATTTATGATAGCTTGTTTCTGAGCAGTAATGGTATCCACTGCATGAAAGAAAGTCAATAGACATGATGAAATAAAAAAAGGTCATGCCTGCTTGAGTACCTCAGAATTTAAAAAAATGTATAAATGGGAATTACTACATCCTCAGCTTTCTATGATGTTCCCAATCATAATTAAATTAGTTGTTACATTTTATTCATTTCAGAATAAAAATGTAGCTACTGATACAAAGATGTCTGCAGCTCAATAACTCTCAGCTGAAATGCAGAGTATGTTTGAATTAAACATATTCTGACACTAAAAATTCCTGGATTTTCCCCTGCTCCTAAATACTGGGAATTTGGAAATTAATGCAGAGAGTCTGCAGAAAAATTTCAGTGTGTATGAAGACGCTGACTGACTATACTAATACTGCATTTATAACTATCATGATATGAAATTGAGAACTGACTCTGCCTTGCCTTAACGTAACACTGGGACAATTTGGTTCTTGCATGTGATGCCAGCAAGAACCTCTGACTCTGAGAAAAAGGTAGATGGTAGACCTCTCTTTAACTGCTAATCAAAATGTTTCCTTCTAAATCACCTCAGAAATAAAAGAATGAGAAATTCTTTGTAAGAGCTCTCTTTCAGCTTGTGCATGCACAGTAAACAATAGTCTGCAAAGAAAGGGCTAGCAGTACCTGATAGATCCACAGGGATCAGACACTTCATGTGGAAAGACAACAGCAGGCTGTGAGGTGAGATGCTATATGCAGAGGTAATACATTCCTTACAATGTCAAGGACACCATTGTAAAAAGAGTTTCTTGCTTGAGTTGAGATTGTAGGAAGGGAGGCAGTGCCAAAATACCTTGCTGACATAAAAGTGAACAACAGTACTGGAACTGCTGCTTCCTAGCACACATCCAGAAGCTGGGAGCTTTATGCCAAGCACTATAATGGGCAGTCCAATAAATCAACAAGGAAAAAGTTTACTCTTCGTGTGTTTTTGTGGAATTTATCCAAAAATTGCCCTAGTCTGGGAAAAAATAAGGATAGCACTCATCCTGTAGGGCTATTTTCAACAAAACTGTAGCTTTCCCTAATAAGCACTATAAAAGTATACAACCTTAAAAAAATGTGTGTTTCATATTTTCTTAACTGGAAAGGGAGTAGCATTAATGCACTACACCAAAATATTGCACAATCTGTAACTGCTAACAGCCTTTTTGTACAGGGCAATGCATTGTTATCAGGAAAGACGATCACTTGGTGTTGTCATCCAAACACAGAAGAAAGTACAATTCATTTTTACATATCTGAGTACTTTTTTCTGTTTCCTAGAAAGCACTAAATGAAATGTTAATCAGCCTTTTATTTAATATCCCTTGTAGAAAAACATTTTAAGTTTGGGTGAATTATTTTTAAATATCTGAAAAATTATGGTCATCTGATAATTACATGGAGGATTAATTTGTAAATTTAATTAGTTCACTTTCTAAAGTATTTCTACGATGAGCTTTGGTTTCAAAAAGCCTTTCTTCCTTCTCTTGGAACGAGGAAACTTCTTGTCTAGCTGTATATCTGTGGACTTGAAATTGGCTGTGAATACTGACTAATGTGTTATCACTCTGATGTTTATGACTTAGTTAAATAATAGTTCAAGATGAAAAATATCTGGTTGCAAAGTCAAAGGTCTTCCAACTTTAGAGTGGCTTCTGCATTTTTATTCTGTGTTATTAAAAATCATTTGTTAGACAGACAAGAGATTTCTCTCTCAGATTTTCAAAAGAAATATTAGGTTTGTATCCAATAGCAGGTATATGGGAAACATCTCATACTAGCTGGCATATTACTATTTAATAAGCTCCTCAATTCACGTACTAAATTCTTAATACTTCTGCTATAACTCCAAAAGCACAGGTAGCCTCTCATGACTTCATTAATGGAATAAGAAAAGTAAGTCATTATTTTCACTCAATATAATGATTCATACAAAAAGAAGAAAGTTGCAAAGACCTGAGCCTCATCACTATACTGATTTCTAAAACAGTAACTTGCATTTTGAGTATTTCAGTAAGTATGGATTCTTGCAGCATAGATTAGACTGCTTACTCTTTTACAGTGTCAGGTGCTGTGAATTTTTGCTGGTGAAATTAGACTGCAATATTGAGCAAAAGATTTATGTAGTCAACTTAAAGCTTCGTTACTGTGTTATTGCCTTTGTGGTCAGCAGCAGACCCAGTGAGACTTTCCAACAATTGTGATTCCAGGAAAGCACGTACACATCAGAACATTTTTCCCAATGTGCACCAAATAGCACTTGTAGGCCTTCCTGTTAATATACAAAACCCTCCCTCATTTTCCCCTTGACACAGCTGTAATGTATAAGTATGTAAATTAAAATAATAAACTAGAAAAAATGAATGCATTTGGAAATGGAAAGAAGAAAAAATTGCATAAATGTCTACGTTGTGTGAAAAGGGACTAAAAAATATCTACTACGGTTTGCAGAAGCCTGATTTTGTTTTCCCAGTTCTTGAGAAAACATTAATATTTTACACTGTGAGTATATTTATAAATAATGTATAACTGTCTTATAAATTATTACTACTTCTTTTAGTGAAGAGCTAAGCATGAGTTACCCACATTCTTATAGACCAACAAGTGAATAAAATGCCTCATTTACTACAAAATGCATTTACTACTCATGTTTTTTAGCATGGTTTTAGGAGTAACAGGGACATATCACTGTGTTGTATACTATCCATAAGTTCAGCCTTGAATTCAGTCAAATAAAACAGAGGCACCACTGGTTGACCAACCTGGCAGAAATGTGTCTAATTTCAGTATCAGAACACTGTGTGGTGGTAGGCACATCTGAGTTAATTTCCTGCTGGCCACCTTTGCTCCAGCATCAGGTCAGACATTTTGGTGTGAGTTGTATTATGTTCATTTCCTTTTTCTACCAGGAAATTTTGACTGCTGAGTTCAGTAATTATTCGGATTTGTTTGGGATGTTGGGGTCTCTGTCTGTGCAGGAGGAGTTAGTGGACAGCACCTAGCACAGCAGTGATGAAGGGCTGGAAACATGTGTCACACCTCGTGCACAACATCCAGCTGGAGCTCAAGGTCTCCAGAGGCTGGGTGCAATGGGAGAACATCAGGATTAAGGTTACACATTAGACTGTGGACATCCTGAGAGAGCTCAAACTGTCCCAGAGGACGGGCAGAGTACGTGTGCACAAACCTTCACACGGTGCATGAGCAGTCAACCTGACAGCTCAAGGTCTTTTCCTAATGAGGCACACACTGCTCATCTGTGCAGCGTAGGAACAGGACTCTCAGCCTTCCTAGAAAACCTGAGCCTAACCTAGGCATGTACAGGGTTGTGTGAGGCATCACTGAGCTGGAAGGGCTCAACAGGGCTTCAGGAAAGCAGGTCTATTTGCATGGCCAAGGAGCCTCTACAGGTTTGCACAGGTCTACTCTCCAGGTCTGCAGGTTGCTAAACATTCCTGGACCCAGATGTACTGCAGATGGTGGGCTACACAAATTAGCAGGTTTCTCCACTGGTCATCTTACCCCAGGTTTGATGTGCTTATCTCAGATAATGAGACAATAGACTCTTAGCAGTAGACAATTCCTATGAAAGGCTTTAGACTTGTTTTGCACCACCACCTTCTGTACATCCTGCAAAAGATCTCCTGTTTGTGGGCAAGAGCTACCTTTCTAACTGCAAAATTCTAGGATAATGGCTTCTGTGAGTGGTAAACTCAATGGTCTCTTAATGACTGACAAATCCAAAAATACAAATCAACAGATTTAGCCATGTTAGAGTTCCTACAAGTGTTAATCAGTGCACAGTGCATGGAAAGGCACACAGACCATTTTGCACAAATGCTCCATAGTGTAAAAAAACTTTAATTGCATTAAACAGATGACATGTTCCCAGATACAGGCTATTAATTCAACAGATGAGGTTATAGACTCCAGGGCCTTTTAATGCAAGAATTTTTTACTTGAGGTATTTAGCAGAAATCTCATTTAATTGTCAGTGGACGATTGATAAAACTGTTGCGATGTTCAATAAAAATACTGATACAGTAACAATAACTTAGCCAGCTTTAAACAACATTTTGATCAAATCAGACCTTAGTTTTAACCTAGACCTATATGATGAACTATGATTTTTTTAGGGGAAATTGACTAATAAGCCTTATTCATTTGTATTTGAAATACTGCAAAATAGCATTTCCTTCAAATTTTTTTGAGAGGCTTAATGTGTCTTGAAATTCACGTTAGAATTTTGTGGTTCTGGTAAGTTAAAGAAAAATGAAGTCCTTAGCTCAAGAAGTCTGTCTCAGAAGTCCAGTTTCTAGACCATTACCATGCTTCATGGGAAAAGCAGAGTATGCAGCAGCATGATATATTAACAATGGCTGAAAGAAACTCCACATAAAACCTATGCCTTCCAGAAAATTTTCAGTCCAATTGTTTAAAAAGTACTTGGATATCCTAGTGCAAACTACCTACATTGGTTGGATAACCAATAAACATGATCTGGAATCTTAATAAGCAGAAGAGTTGGTGTAAGCCTAAAAGACTGAGGAAAATAGTTTTAAATTTCTCAACCAATATTGGCCTTACAGTAATGGAGAGTCAAAAAAAAAAAAAAAAATTTGCTCTTTGGCTGTTAATACAGCAGGTAAGTGATGCTCAAACAGATTCAAAATTATATTGAATTCACAACAGTCGTTGAAAGGTTTGACCACACAAATGTGTCTGCTTCACCTCTGGACATCTATGTGATAGTCCCTATGGTCCCTAGCTCAGACAGGCTCAGAGGTAACAGAACGTCATAAAATAATCCAGATCCTTCATAACAGGTGACACTGAAATAAGATTACAACTTGGGTATTTTTCTAGGCATTGGTTTTTAGGAAACTTTTTAGAAACACCTTCTGATGTGTATGACACCTTTTTGGCTAAAATATCAATAGCAAAAAGCAAAGAGATCACCTAGCACATACAACGTATCTGCATGCCCCAGCTCTCCAAATCACAGCTGCAATATGTTTACCACTAGTACAATTACATTACTAAGTGATCATAACTGGAAAAGGAGGGAATGGATCTTGCTTTCACAGGAGGATGGAAAAGAATGCTGGGTTATATTACCCAGAAGTACAGGAACATTCCCCAAATATCACATCTAGTTCAAACCTAATTTCACATAGCTGCACTTTTTACAGTCAGCTTTTCCTTTCCCACATCCCTTGTCTTGAGCACCTTCACCAGAGCAGAACCTCTTATTCCAGGTATGGCAAAGATATGAGGGGTATTTCTTTTAGTCCTTCAAGAACTATTCAGTAACAAAAGGAGACAAATGTACAGATTAAAAAACAAAACAAAAAAGAAAAAAAGAGATAAAAAAGAGGTCAAACTCATTCTACTCTTTTCTGAACATGTTTAATAGTTTTTATGTTCAGAAATTAAGGGGAGCATCCATTTGTTTGGCAACTCATTACCAGCCCTGTGTCTAAAGAAATCAAACTGATCTGGAAAGCCAATACAAAAAAATCTAAGAATATTTCCTGTGTTCCTGAAATTCACATAACTAGAGGATTATGTGTGATTGAATGATACACAGCCACTACTAATAAAGGGAAGCTGACAACAATTTGACTTATTTTTTATTTTCAATTTATTTTTTGACATTTCTACCATAGGGTTTTTGAATATAATTTGCTGTAATTTCCTTTTTATTTTCCTGCTTCCCAAAAACAATTTTAAATCACTACTATGAATTTTATTTTGTTCATCTTTGTTTTTTGCATTTGTAGTTTTCACTCACTCTCTTTGTTCTCCTTGTTATGCTCTCATCCATTTGCATTCTTATCTTTATTATTTTCCTCTTGGAAGCTCTCAGTCACTTCCACTCTGTCTCCTTCTGCTTAATCCATAATCTTCTTTTATCTCATCTTTGATAGGAGTATGATTCTATTATTTTGTCCCAGTCTGTTCTCCTTTTTCTTCTGCTCTACCTTGGTTCTTTAATTCTCATGTCTATTTGTTCAGTGCTCCTTCCTCACCTTTCTAAATCTATACTGACATATCTGCCATCCTACCAGACCTGACACTGACAGACAAATCTGTGGACTTGACACCTGGAACCATATCTTCATTTAATAATAGACTGATCCTAAAACCTTCTCAAAAGGAAATTCAGCATGGTAACAAGAAAAGATTTGTGGTATCTTCTTTTGATTTTTTTTTACTTGCCTTTGAAGAAGCATAAAGTTCAGAGAGTCCTCAGAAGAAATGTGACATGGAAGGGCCCATGTAAGACTAAGCCCTGGGATTTGTGAGCCTCACAAGCATCCAAGCAACCACTTGGTTGCCTTCTATAAAATGGCAACACATAGTTCAAAGCTGGCACAAAAGGCTCAAAGACACACACACACACACAAGAACCTTTGTGGATTTCAGTCAAAACTTACCCTATCTGTCCGTGCAGTCAACCCCTCATTAGGGCAGCACCAGAGGACCTGACAGGTTTCACTCTTGGAGCTCATCACCCACAGGCAATGGCCTAAGACACACAGGAGCAGCTACAGTTCCAGAAATTCTCACGTTCTGTCTGATCTCCCCTGGTGCTTTCCCTGGCTCCCTTTGGAGGTGATCCCTACCACATATTGCATGCAGCACTTTAGAAAGCTATTGCATTGTAACATAACCAAATTCCACATTACCTCATATGAAATACTGAGTTGCTTTTCCCTGTCATATTTTGCTTATTTTTCAACATATTTGACTCTGTGTAATCTCAGAAAATTATCCCTTATTCCCACCTGTTTCAGAAAACTACAATAGGTGAGGAACAGAATAGCAGAAATTTGGCTGAAGTGGATTAATCCTAAAATAATGTTTCTTAGTTTTGCAGCTTCATAAATTCAATAAATCTAAAACATCCAAAAATTAGGGAACTGAAATCTCCTGTACTCTTTTTCTGCTATATTAATCATATGAAAACATACAAAATCATCTGTTTAAAGCAAAGTTTGTGAAAGGAGTTTATAGATCCACTTGCATGGATCTATTGCATGCTTCCATAATGATTTCTAACCTCGTGCTTTGTCAGCCCTGTCTGAGGTATGTTTGTCTTCAGTGCCTGATCAACAAATATCATGACGATTTTCATGTGAAAATCCCAAGTTTCCAATCTCTAGCAAAATTTGAAATAAGTCAACACTTCAAGAAGTTCTGGGTTTTACTGAAATTTCACAGGAGTCAAATATTCAATCTTGCAGCAGACTTCCTCTCCTAGAAAGCAGTCTGTACCCAGATCTTCCCAGCCATGTAGTTATGGAAATACATCTAGGACTGCACATGACATGAAAGAAAAATCTGAATCGAATGAGAATTCCAATGCATTTGATGATGATGTAATGGTCAGAGAAGGTGCAGTGATGACAGTTGAACGTCCCTTTGCCTCCCCAGCCCCCTTCATATATTCTCAGGCATAGGATGACAAAGGGAAGTCCACGGGTCACATGAACAGATACAGCTGACATATTATACTCTCTAAACTGCCTTCTCTACCTAACCAAACTTTATCTATCAATTCCTTATTCAGAGGTAATTTTTTTCTCACAGGCCTACCAAAACTCAACTACATTAACCAATTCTATAAAGAAGGAAGATTAAATACAAGGTTGCACGTTCCAATGCCTATTGTCTGTCTGTTTTTCAAACAGCATATAGGGGAGGTAGAGCAAACCTTAAGCAACAAATGGCATGTTTAAAATTGGAAAAACTGCAGCATGATAATGAATAGCACAATTCTGCATTTAGTCCTCTGTGGTCTGGGAGACAATTCCTCCAGAAATGCCCTGCTCAAAAGAAGAATATTAGTTTCCCAAGGTGGATCTATACACTCCAGGGATCTGGTGTGGTCATCTTCCTCAGAAATATCAATGTGTAAGAATGGACATAGCAGTGTAAAGTGGTTCTTTTAAGCTTCAGAAAGGCTATAGAGTATATAGGTTAAAAGATTTATAAAAGGTTGAAAAGTTTATGAAAGATACAAAACAAAGCAAACTACTTCAAACTTTCTGATTTTTTTTTTTAAGGAGTCTATTTCCAATGAAACACACACAGCCTTTACATCCTCTGGCTCAACATTCCGGTTTCAAATACGTTTTTGGTTACATATCCATATTTTTACACTATTTCTGGCTCTCCTGGAAATAGAATTGTTAAAAATCTAAGAAGAGTGCTTTTTTTTTCCTTGCCTTTTTATTTTTTTTCAGATAACTCTTTCTGAAGAAGGCGGCAGCTAATTTTATGAAGAGAAAAGAGTTTTCAATACCAGAAAAAAGTCTTTCCTCCTCATCAGCACAGCCTGGACTCCTGCTGGCTAGGTGACATAACACAGGCTTGTTACACTCATTCCTCATGTTAGTGAAGTCCTTTTGTCTCGTTTAGTTCTTTTCACGTGCCTCTTTCCTTCTCTGAGGCTGTGTCTAATACTTTAAAATGTCAGAAATCCAGCAAGTATGGGATCATCTTTTAAATCATTAGAGGAAACATTAGATCTTTTTACATTTTAATCTATGCTGGTAGCTGTTAACCCCAATTTGAACATCACTGCTTTACTGACTGGACTCCACCTATTTCCAAAGAAAATTTTAAGAATTTTAAACCTCTGTCAGAGAATTACAGAGAACTGAAAATTCTGGCAGTCTTCTGATAAAGATTTTAATATTTTGATATAGCAAGCCTTCAATATAAGTAAAATATCTGAATCTAAAAATAAAATGTCGCTAGCTTGTGGTCAGTATGTTTTCAAGACCATTTGTCAGGCATGCAAATATCACACAAAGCTTATTCTGCTCTTTAAACCACTACATTACCGTTTCCTGACACATCCCCTCCTAACACATGCTGAACACAAATTTTATTACTGACACATATGTGGTAAAAGACGTGAAATGTACATGAAAGACAGAAGATGATTTTATGTTTCAGCAAATGGTTATGCATACGCAAGAACTAGCTATAAGTGCCTGCTATGCTGTGCTGTGGTGGGCTATGCTATCCTCTGTGTCATGTCCAAATTCCAATTCTGCTGACAACATTCTTTGTGTTCTTTTAAAGAAAAACGTACAACATTCTTATTAATTCACAACACCTTTCATACATGCAATGTGCAACGTGCAATGAGCATTATATATATAAATAATTTATGTCCTTGTCTTGCTCCTCTGCTCCAGTAAGAGCACTCATATGAAGGCAAGTAAGCATTTGTGATGCAAGTGCTTGGCAACCATGCTGTAAGCTCCTTAAGGACTTGAGAATACTTCGAGCAGCAATAAAAAGTCAGTTAATAACAACAACTATCATGTTGTTGTTAGGAAGGCCTTCATGTAAGGAAGGCCTTAGTGCAAACAGAAGGAAGGAAATTAAATGCATATTATAAAAAAGTGAACATGAATCTGGAGCCAAAAGGTAGAAGCTTTAGGTAGGATTTTTGAAGATTCTGCAAGTGCTGATAGAGGTCCTTTGTAATATGAAGTAATTCTAGATCACATTTGTTAATGAGAAAGCATTAATCTGTGTAATCACAAAATGGGTGAAACCTATGGCATGTCAACCTATTGGGCTTTGAAAATGATTAACAGACCTCAGATCAAATGTATGAGTTGCTACATTGGTAATTACTCTAATCTAACCATCTCTGGAGTAGCAGGAATGAATATTTTATGACTTGTAACTTCCAACGCACATTTTGTAGACAGATTTCTTTTAAATTTCTGGTTCAAGTCACAACTGGTGTGCCTATTGCATTACTCAGCAGTGTTCTGCAGAAATGGTAATGAAGTACATCACAGCAAATGACCAGGCCATCCTACAGCTCTTTGGAAAATAGTTTGCTAGTGTCCAGGAATGTTATAATTGCAGAATTTGCAATAGGTAATCTCTAGTAATTAGATGCTTCATTTATTTCCTTTCTCTGTTTATAGAGTACATCATCTGTTTGGTGACACATTAAGTTCTTGTTCTGTATTGACCACTAGTATTTCCACAGGATGGGGAAAAAATAGAAAAATAGACAAGCTGCACTTTCACATCTGGAGTGATCATAAGATATGCATTGATGTTGAAACCAGTGACCATACTGGTGAAAATTGTTGTGTCTTTTTTTTTTTTTTTTTCTTCAAACAGCTTCTTTGGAAGCACTTCCTTACTAAGTATACAATATTTTGGAAAAAGTGGTTGTAAAGGGTACAAAAAATTTACAATGTACTGAAAACTTCTCAGGCATGAGGGAGAAGAGAAAAAGAAAAGAAGAAAGTCCTTCTATTCCTTCTAAATAAAATATAACATTTTAGCAAAAACACAGCACTTCAGAATGACTCAAACCAAAGAATACTGAAGATGAGATGAGACTGAGGGAGGCACATGAACTTTAGAAAAAGAATAACTAAATCCTAGGCCTACAATATCATGGCAGACTATGTCCTGAGCATGGATGCCGAATGACTTTTAGTTATTGTTATAATCAATTAGACTAGATTGTTTTAAATGGATTTTAGGTCTCAAAGACAGTAACTTCTTGTATGATATTTAGGAAAATCAAGTCCAAACTTGAAAAATCCCACATAAATTGCAATTTTTCTGTGTTAATTCTTAAAAAAGAATTCCATTATGGAATTCAATAAATTATGACTGTTCAGAGAAAAACTTGCATCTTTTTTTGTAATCAGAAAACCATATCCTTAGGTCATGGAGTCGGGGTTACAGTGGGTGCCCACATGAACGCGAGGCACCAGCACGCTCTTGGTGCACATGGAGCATGCCAGGTACTTGGGCTACAATTGCCCAGTGTGTCAAGTGGGGACTTTTGCCCCATGCTCACCCTGTTCATCACTAGCAGGGCTGTAGCTGAAGCACTGGATGCAGGTTTGGGCTATCCATGACGAGGAGAAACTGGCCAGCATCCAGATGAAAGATGCATAGGTTTCTAGTGGCCTAGAGCATATGCCTAAGGAAGAGAGTTTGAGGCAGCAGTGCTTGTTCAACCTTTTGAAAAGGAGTCTAAGGAGTTATCCTATACCTGTTCTACAATCTGCAGTGATGTTATAAAGGTGTCAGAGCCATATTTTTCTTGACAGGGTGAGGTTCCCTGAAGGGAAAATGTCCAAAAATAGCAGTTTGTGAGCTTCAGATAATACACTGGTGAAGGAGCTGGGGAAAGTTTGTAAACCTTTTGCTGGAGTCCCTAAAAATTGGACTAGGTTGAATATGAATATGAATATAGGAGGTTATCAGCCAAATGAAGCTGCAGATAAACTTACTCAGCATGGCAAATACTTCTCTTTGAGAAGAGACTCACACTGGGGACTTTCAGAAGTCTGTTCCAGTCTATGTGTAATCTGTCATTCTGCAGACAGCTGTGAACTGTCTTGTGTCCAAGGCAATGAGACAGAGTTTAGAGAGAACTCCTGAGCAGTTCCAGAAGCAGTGAATCAGAAATCACTAAACTGGCAGTGGTGGATTGCATCAGCCTGACATGCCTGAGGTCCCTTCCTGCCACAGAACAGTGTAAGGAGAGCATCAGAGATGGAAACACAACTGCCCTCCAATTTCTGCACCTTCCTAATGAGCTGGGGCATTTTATTACAGTAAAAATCTCTATGCCTTTATCCTGAGAATCTTCTGCTCATTAATGCAATATTTATGAAAAGCATGGACTCCATATTTCAATGAAAAAATTTTTACATGAACTTTAGGTTCATGTTTTACATGAACATTCACCATGTAACGCTATACAAATAAACTCTATGGCAGAGATAGTTACAAAGATATCTTTCCTTCCTTCCAGTGTATATCTTCAAGTGATCTCTGTGCCTTGAAAATTCTGCAAAAAGTCCAGGACCCAAATATTTGTTGAATTGAAAACCAAAAATATTTCTGATTAGATCACTTTGAGTATTTCCTTTTGATCTTGAAACATTTTCAGGAAAGTTCTTATTTCAACATTTCATGCTACAAAATGATGCACTTTGAAATTCCAGGACTTTGAGACAACTTGAGGCTCACTTCAAGAGATGGTTGCTGGGCTGTGTTAAAATAGTCTTCCTTTATGAAAATCAGAAAAATCTGTCCTGAGCATTAAAGCATCAAATTAACCTCTAGGTAGTTGCTCAGCTGAGTCTGTGCTGAACTTGCAGGCTCAAGGCCACAAATGTCACCCTCTGCTTTTCTGAAAAGCGTTTTTCAGTTCCTGAGTATTTGCTGAAGACAAAATAAGAGCAATACAAGTGATAAAACCTAAAAAGGTAGTGGAAAACAGAATACTTGATAAAATATTTTCCCTAGTGTTCGAAAGGGGCATAATTGGAGATTCTTCTTCTTCTTCTTCTTCTTCTTCTTCTTCTTCTTCTTCTTCTTCTTCTTCTTCTTCTTCTTAATATTCCTGTTCTTATTCTTATTTTATAGTACACTGATTCAAGAAATTGGAAACTGCTGAATAACTGATAATGATGCCATATTAGGAATAAAAAGAGCTAAGACTACCAGAATTATCTGACATATTTAGTGACCCAATTTAGTCTTAAATTTTATAAAAGAGACTGCCACTGTTGTAGTCTATATAAAGTGAATGCCATTTCCTGGGTCTTTAATATGTAAGAACAAGTTTAAAGCTTCACTTTCTGAACTATATATGACTCCAAATATCCAGCAGAGCTATCACTGCACTGGAAAAAAACAAAGTTAAAGCAAAGGAAAACAGATAAGAAGAAATGACAAGCCTAGCATGTAAAACTCAGGCAGGCTTAAAAAAAAGAATAAAATCTACTTTCAGCACTATTGTCAAGGGGCAGGCTGTGAAATAAGAAGTTATCAATTGTTTACGAGTTCCTAAATCTGTTCTGTTTTCTAGAGCAGACACTCTTTTTTAGTGATTAACCTAAAATTGCACCTTTTCCTGACTCTCCCACAAAGAAAACTGTGATGCTGTCAGTGTTTTTTCCCACTCCACGTGCTTGCAAGTGGAATATGGTAAGTAAAGATATACATGCATGGCTGCACAGAGCCCCATTTGGATAAAAATCCCTTGGCAGCAATGCCCTGCCATGCACAGGATGGAGAATGTACATAGCCCTGCTATAAATAAGGGTAAAGAAAAGCACCAGAAAGTGGCCATCTGTTTGGCTGACCCAACAAGGCAGGTGGTCTTTTTCATCCATATGGTCAACTTCTTAATACCCAGAGTGTGGGCAGGACTCAGTCACCCTCTTATAAAGCAAAGAAAAACAAAATATTGCAGAAACATTCTGGATGCCACTGAACCAAGATGTACAAATCTTACTAGCAGGCTTCTTTTTGAATAATTTTTTCACATTTCTGTTTTGAGGTAGTGTTGTGAGATCCAAGTATCTTTGTGTTTATAAGAGAGAGAGGGAGAGAGTGGTTAAATTGTGGACAGTCTCTGTCACAGAGGAAAGTGAAAAGAGGATGCTTACTTTTGTTTGTGGGGCACATTGCAGAAAGAAACCACAGAAGAGAAGTTCTTCATTTTTTTAGATGTTTGAAGAAGTCAGGCAAGCATTTGTCTTGAATGACCAAAGTCATTTCATCTATCAGTCTCTTTTTAAAAGATAAGCCTCTAGATCAAATCTGAATTTAGTTAAATCTCTCTAAAGAGAGTAATTGTTTAGGATAAGATTTTACCACAAAAATGTTGTGATGTAAACTCTAAAAGCTCACATTTTTCTTCTTAAGGCCTTCAAAATAACTGCTGTTTATATCAAAATTTTATATATTTTCATGATATGCCATTTTCAAATGTGCCTTTTGCTGCTGGTCAAGCAAGGATTAGATTACACTGTCTTCCTCTGCTAAGGAAGATCCCAGGCATGCACCCACTGCTCATGCTGCACGCATTTTGTGCATATCTGCACAGTGCTCTCTGGGAAAAAGCAATGTAACTGTGATATCCTAAAAACAACAAGCCTGTAGTGAGTGGAGTTCATGCAGTGCTGCTGAAGGCTGTAAGTGGCACAACATTTTAATTTAAGCACAGATTTTATTCATCATACAAAAAACTTTATCAAGCATGGAGGACATCCTAGTTTATGTTCACCCAATTGGGCCTGGCTGTAATTCCTTTCCATCTGATGTCTGAGAGTCTCATTCCAGTTTCACATTCCTATGTCACAAAAAGCTCCACCATTCCTCAAAATTGCATGTTTCAAGAGAGTTATTGGCAGAAAGGTTGCATATGATCACTTTTGAAAAACTAGATCTGTTTTATTCCTAAAGAAATCTTATGGACGCACAAAACTGATGTTTAATTGTGAGACCAAAATTAGAACTGAAATTAAGTCCCCATCTCAAAGCATGTGCACCCTACATCAAGCATCAAGTGTGGGTACATTACAGCAGTAGTAATAGCAGTCATATTTTATTTTATCCATGCAGAAATGCTTACTTAGGTGACTCTTTTTTCTTTTAGGTAGGAAAGCGGTACGTGAAAAGAAAAAAATATAACTTTCAGAGAAAAACTGGGCTTCAGTCTGGCCATGATGTGATATCATCAGAGTTGCAAAAGATGAAGTGGAAGGAACACCTAAGTTCATAACTCAGCTTCTGGCTTTGGCTAATGACAGCTGTCGAGGAGAAACTAAAAACACAGTGCAAAGGTATAGCAGCACTTCTATGGAACACTCTCATTGCCTATAAATATCAGTTTCTCTTCAACCTGCAAAACATTTATGATAAAAAACTCTCCCTTACATTTTGTTACCCTTTTCTGTAACTGTACTAATTTCACCTTATTCTTTACTAAATGAAGGAGAATCTAACTGCACACAGTTCTAAGGGAGATAGAAAAGTGCAAAGACCTGAGTGGAATCTGAAACTTAGCAAATACTTAGGAAAAACTACTTGAAAATTAGCAGAAACAAATCCAGTTATTTCTGCGGTGCAGTCTAAAACCCATTGCACTCTAAACTAAAATTTTATTATCTTTGTTCATTATTTGCTTTCCTTAGGTCATGGTCACCACAGACAGTAGAACCACTCCCCCAAATGTGCAGAATTATTGCTTCCTTATACTGAGTGGTTTTTGCAATTATAAAGTAACACAAGCAACATGTTACTCACTTGTATTTATCTTCTGAAGTGAAATGTGCTTTTCCAGGTGTCTACGAAGCTTTACCTCTGCTCCATATTTACCAGTAGTACCATTGTCAGCCAAAATAAAATGAGAATGCATGCTGTTGAGTACTGTCAGCTTGCTCATGGGGTTGGACATTGTCTGGTATGGTCGGACCACCTGCATTTTAGAGACAGAGGAAAAAGAAGGTACACTTAACAGAAAAGAGCCTCTGAACTAAATCAATTACAACATATGAGCTGACAAGATGAAACAAAATAAAAAAATCAAAATTAAAATACTGCACTTGAGTACTACTGTCTTTCATGTGTAAAGTAGAAAATGACCTTAACACTGCCCTTCCAGACGCAGACATGGCTTAAAGGGTTTTCCATGATTATGTGTTTCAATAGTATCAATGTTCACTGCTTCCTTTAAAATCCAGCTAGTGGTCAGTGCTTCGAAGGTCTGAGTGCCTACACACTCACACACACACACACACACTGTATACCCTGTCTGATGCTGACTGTCTAGACAGTTGGTGTAAAATCTCACATTGCTCTGACCAAACTCTTTGATTCATCCTTCCCAGACCCCACCCAGCATCATGCCTCCAGTGTTGGCTCATGCAGAACTACCAGCACTGGAGATACACAAATACAGGTGAGTTCCACTCGTGGAGGGGTGTACATATGATATTACACCCCATTTTCAATTTTCTTGGAAAAAAATATTGGGCTACTCCTAGCATCAGTTGTGTATGTTCACAATGGCTTTAGAGATTTTCTGTCAATGGGGAGTTTGCTTCACTTCCTTTGATTTGATTTCATCAGGAGAAACTGTGCAGCAGACTGAGTAAATTGCCACAGAGTTATCCCACTCATAGCCACCAGACAGACCAAATAATAGCATGGGGCCACATTTGGCTGTCAGCTACTCTGGTGGGTGTCTATTGACATAAGTAAGACTGCACTAAGACAGCAAAAGAACTGGTGTTGTGTCAAGGCAGTCTGACTGATACTTCAAAGGTTTTCTAGCAATACAATCCCCTGCCTTTCTTAAGTATGTCTTGTCCTTTTGGAGAGACAAAACAGAAAATCTGTAAAATGAAGTCCTTGCTGAAGAAGTGCTGTAAGGGCTTGCTAGAAAACTCAGCTGGGGTATCCTTCATTTGCAAGGAATTTTCTTCAGAGTTCTGATATCATTACTTTTTCAGATCTTGTGCTTTAAATGCACAAATACGTACACTCAAAAATTGACATAAATGCTTGCAGACAGAAATATAATAAGTTATTGATTTATTCCTAAGCTTTTCTCCCTCTGTAATTCTAAAGAGAACTCTAATTGAGATGCAGTTCTTTAAAAATTATATGTGTTAGGAATTCTTTAGCCAGAGATCTCTCTCTATAGATTATTTTCACTTGTGAGTGTCTGCCTAATTTGGTCAACTCTTAGCCAGCAAGGAGAAATACACAAACTTCTTTTGCTGTTGTATACTGCCATGCAAAGGGTACTCTGTGCTCTTCATCCTGCACAAGGAGGGAATATGTCTAAAAAGACCTAGAGGGCAGCTGGCCAACAGCAATGGAGTGCACTAAACTCTGTGAGAACAGCTGATAGCTCTGGCTCAGATTTTTTTAATGCCGTTTCTTTTGGTGCCTCATTCATAATAATTTATTCTACAGCTGCATTTGACTTAAAAAATATCAGTACCCTGATGGAATGTGTTTAATAGCTAGCTTCTACATACACAGAAACCATGTAGCCCATGGCACTGTCAGAAAGAGAAGGAAGGTTCTCTCTCACATCCCTAAGAATCAAATAAAATCAAATTAAAACAGTGCAGATTTTTTAAACTTTTATCCACCCCATTTCTCAATAAATGGACACCAGCAAGGCCTTCCAGAAGAGGAATACCTTGAGCTGCCTGTTCATTGTATGAGTACAGGCCACTGTGCAGAAAATTCTACTGACAGCTTGTGGTTTGTTCCTGAGAGCCACAGCTCAAAACCTTCTAACTGTGACATCTTGATCTGCAGCTCTAATGAGTTGTAATACTGAAGCCTCCATATATTGGCTCAGAAATGCTGCTGCAGGACAGATTAGAAAGCTCTGCTTTTGTTCTGCATTTAGCTACAAGGTTAGTTACATTATTAATAAATTTAATGGATGTGAAAATGCGACTACAATTATTTTCAATTGAACTGTTCACAGCATGCACCATTCAATATCTGAATTCTTCTTTTAACAATAAAATTTCTTGAAGCACACTGTGATACCCTTCCTGAGAAAAGGACAAACAAAATTTTCAGGAAGGTAAGAACATACTAGGCTTTGAAGTTATTTCCTTGAGGTTACTTGATCTTCCACAACACTCAGCAGATTTGTGATTTCTGACTTGCCGTTTTCATTCCTCTGTTCTTTTCAATCCCTTGCATTTTACAGGCAAGTTAAATAGTTGGAAAAAAATATGACTTCAATCTGTCTTCTCATCCTTTTTTTACAGATATAGAATTGCAGGACAGTTAGGGCTGGAAGTGACCTTAAAGATGACTCAGTTGACCTTAAAGACCTCACACCTTCCACTAGATTGCTCAAAGTCCCATCCAACCTTGCAATGAGAATAGGGAGAATAGGGAATAATGTCCCTTGACATCTCATTCTGCAGAGCTGAAAGGAATAGTTTGTGCTCAAGACAGTCCCTCCAAATGCAGTTTAATGAATGTGACAGCAGCTGTGCTGTGAAGCAGTACTCATGCTGCATGGGCTGAGGGAATTTTTTCCATAGGTGAGGGGCTGGGCTGATCCCAGCCCTTGCCTTTGCACCCTGAGGTGCCAGCGGGCTTGAATGAGAAGCATTGCTGTTCTCCTTAGAGTCCCTGTAGGCACATGACACTCATAGAGACTTGAAAATCTCTCAGGGTAACTCACCATGACAACGAGCCTGCAAGTGCCATGTGAACCAGTGCATGAATCTGAGCAGTCTATGTAGAGGCAAAGAGTTTGTGACAAACAGAGAGCTCAAAGTAGTGATGGAAAGACAAAGAGATGCATGCCTTGCTTCTCAAGGAGTAGCAGCTCTTGGTCAGATCAGGCCATTTCTGCAGCCTTGTTGCTCTGGAGCATACCAGGGAACTGAGTAGCTCCTGATTTAATTCAGAGGTTCCTGGACCTTTTTGGTTCATGGTCCAAATTCTCCACATATGCTACAAATTTGCCCCTGGTCTCCTACTGAGATGACTTGGAATTAAATCCAAATGAGGACTGAACAGACCCTGAAAGTAGAGACATGCATGCTACAATGACTTACAAAGTGTACTCTTTTAGATGGGAGAATGGTTCTGTGTGTAGGAAGAAACTTGTTTATAATCACAGTTTTCTACAAGATTGAGCAAGCCACTTTACTTTCTCAGTTCTATCAGAAAATATGGGGAAATAAGGCAACTAACTCCCTTGTGTCCTTCGCTTCTAAATTCGAGTCTGAGAGTGTTAAGAGTTGCACTATTTTCTGCTATATTGCTTTTATGGTACTGGAGTAAGACAGTAAGTCTTTAGGGATCTTTAATCATCACAATATAACAAACAGCAAACAGCAATAATATTTCCTTCAACTTGGTCAGTTTTCTTTATGGCTCTGAAGAAGTCTCCCAGGATTCCTGAAGGCTGTCTGACTTGGAAGGGCTGGTAAATATTATTAAAGCCCTCAGCTATGGCTTCTGGATCCATGAGGCTGAGGCATCAGCAGAGGAACATCTCTGCAGAGCATGCTCCCTTGCCATGAGGCACAGGGAGGCCACAGGTTCTGGGGCATATGCAATCACCACAGCTCCCCCTCTGCACCCCCTGTCCCTCCAAAACCCATGACTACAACAGTCCTCTGCCTCTATCTGATGCTGGAAGGGTATGCTTTTATAACTCTCCAGTTCTGATCATAATTTAACTAGACATAGTGCATATTGGCATAAATCCACATGATACTGGAGTTCACCAAGTCTTTTACTACTGGTAGACTTTCCCCCCCCCCCCTTGTATAATCCTTTGTGGCCTTTGTTTCTTTCTTAATGATGATTCATTTTACATGCTTATGGTACTATTTACATTTCCCCTTCTCGGTTCATTTCACAGCATTCACCTCTAATGAGCCAGTCAATATAGCAAACTTTGATTTTTAAAGAGCTTCCAAAACAGCTTCCTCACCAAATGCTTCTAAAGAAACTGCATGCATTGAATAAGAGAGAAAGTCCTTTGAGGCAGAAGTAACTGAGGAAAGCTGGGGGGAAGGGTGGGAAAGCAGTGAGAAGGAAAAGGTTATTTTTGTGAAGGCCCTGACAAAGGAGATTTAGTGACATAAGTGGCCTACCTGAAGCTGTGTTATATTCCATTCAACATAGGTGCAAGGGATTTGTGATTAATTAGAGGGTGAAAAGCTTATAAATAATTCAGTGGACTAAAGTCTTCATAAAGCAGCCTGATGAGGTAATTAAATGGAAGGTGAAATTTGATATCAGTAAGCATAAAGCAGTATCATTACATGTGCATCAGAGATGGATAAAACCAGAAGTGCATCAGCATTACATCATGCCATTGATCAATAATTTTATAAAACTATTTGGGGCCAGGAGGTTTGGGGCCAGAGTTATGTTGTCTATCAAAGGTATATTTTGAAATATTTTTGTCCTTAGTGATGAACCTGTAATTGTAACCTTACTGACATAACTGTGTCTGCCTTAATAGAAGACCCCACCCAAATGAGTTGTAACTTTATATTAAACTTTTTTCATTTTCTATCTGATGATCAGAGTAAGTATTAAGTCTTTTATGATTTAATTACAAAGGGTTTTTCTTAAAAATAGTTGTTTGTTTTAAAATAAAATTACCATAAAACTTTTGGTTTCCTTTTAAATTGGAAGGATATTTAGAGGAAAGCATTGCTTAAAGAAATCACAAGTCAGGGGAGCTGCTCCACTTGGCTGGAACATCTGAAAAATCTAGGGATTTTTTTAGCTTTTTCTGCGAAAGAAGGCTGCAGATCCCCTTAAAAAGGCAGTGACAGCCTCAGAACTGAGGTAGCCTTGCAACAGGAGGAAAAAAGTAATAAAGGAACAGGAATCATTGAAAATTCATGCCTATTTTATGTTTTTCTTAACTTCTTTGTTCCTGCTATGTTTCCAGAACCCCATGCCTAATCACTAAAGACTCTATATTTGAAAATGATGTGTACATTACACTTCTTTAAGAAGATACAAAGCATCCTTGTGATTGGCTTTTTCTGCTAATTACCTTCTGCACTGCACCTCAGAAGAGTTCACTCAGAATTGCTGTGACAAAGTCTGATCATGCTTCTTTTTGTGGTATTAGAGCACAAAACTCCACGCTAATACATTTCCCCCTAACAGTTGTTCTTTCATAGTGGATTGCAATAAACTCCAGTTGGATAATTTTCTTTATAATCCTTGTAACTCCCCTGACTTAAGAGATACTTGAAACTTCTTCCCTTTCCCAACTTGGACATGGATACAGAACATACAGAGAAGAATGTGTTAGGTTAGTGAAGACTAGAAAGAAGTTCCTTATGTAGATTTAAATCTGTATCTCTTCCACTCATAGTTAGTCACTAGTTCTCAGACAGATTTCTTAGGAATGAACCAGAAGAGAGAGAAAAAGAAAATGGGTTCAGAAAAATTTCAGGTTAAAAAAAAAAACAGTGCAGATGTGAACTATTCATGTATTAAAAATTAAGTAGTTAATCTTACTGTATTAGAATTTTAAAAGAGAAGACTGGTGAGAAAGAATAGGAGAAACACCAGCCCTGTCTTTCAGAAAGTGGCTGAAGGTGAATTATTTGAGGTCACTCTTATCTACAACACCCAATAAGACCTTTCAAAATTACATCAATAAAAATGTATGGGAAGGAATATATTCTAAGGAAGATAGCCTGAAATTTTGAATTTAACCAAGGTGTTATGGTACTGTTTGAAAATAAACCAGATTTCAATTTTGCAATCAGTATTTTCTTAAGCACCTTTCCAGGTTCATAGAGTTCTAAGGATGAAGCTTTGATATATTTTCAAGAATAGGCTTTAGTGAATTGCCCTTATAATTTATTTTTAAATAAGATACAGTGCAGGAATTTTTATTGCTGCTGTATCAAAACCTGCCATCATCCCTAATGGAAAACCTGTGTAAATATTGACTTTTTGCTGCAGACAATAATTCTAAGAGGAATTCCTAAGTGAGGGATGGAGGGGACAGGAAAAATAACCGGAAAATTTATGGATACTGGAGGTCATCTATGTCTGTAGAGGTCTTACATCTTTGCCAATCAGATCCTCTTGGTTTTCCACAATCCCCCAGGGAGCTATACCGATGGTGCAGATCTTCCCTCGAGATTTTGAGGCATGATCTTTCAGGGCATCTCCAACATGCCGAATGACCCCTGGCAAAGAAAGAGCACAAAACAGAAATTCATAATTATGTCTTTTTTGTCCCTTATCATATGGATTTAGTATAGAGCTGGTTTTTTTAGGGAATACTTGAGCCTATCCTTAGAATTAACTAAAACTATGAATACAGTCATATTTCCTATTATTAATTTCAGTGAATGCATTTTGTTGAATCTGAAAATTACTAAATGAAGTAATAGGAAAAAATACACAGCTTTAGAAAGAAGAATGGAAATGCTGACTGTTCACTGTCACTTATTTATCTGCACTTGTGCTTACATGTGCATGCAAGCATTTGTGTATTTCCAAGCACAGAAAGAAGTACAGGAATTAATTGTGCTCCCCGCCCCCCCACCCCCCAACTCCCTCAGAAGTGCAGCTCATACACAAATGCTCCCAATCAAGGATGGAAATGTGAAAACATCATTATGCTGCTCTGTGATGAAGCTATTTTGCCACTCTTTCCAAACAAACTCAGTCACCTGAGATAGCTTCCAGCAGAGTATTAGTACCCACCCTGGGAATCAGTGAGAAAACAGAAAGTAGTACAGAGAGAATGGCTGCTTCCCAGCATTCTTCCAAGGGCTGCTTCCTTCCTAGACCAGCTTTGGCACTGTTTCATTGGTATCTCTGTGCAAAGGACAAGTGTCATTTCTCCTTTATTTTAATAAAATAATATTTTAAATTATTAATTTAATCTATTAACAGCTATTTTTAGGATGTGGCTGCACTGAAGCAGACCTGTGGGTTTACTGCAGATGTTATTTGATTCTCAGTTGCTGAGTTTCCATATTGTTTAAACTTCATGATTTCAAGATGACTGGATAGGAATTACAGTCACACAGTTGTTAGGATTTTGGTTTTAGTTGTCTGAACTGTAAGTGACTGTAAATGTAAGAAAACCCCACAACCTAACAAATCCTCTGTGCCCTTGATTCTAGTATTCTTCCTGTAGTGGAAGGTTAAAAACCCCAACCCGGTACTTGCCATCAGTTATGAATTAAGTTGTGATCCAACAGCCTAAAGGATTTAAAGCAGAAAATCTGTCCAGACTGCAAAAATTTCTCTTGCTTAGAATAATCAACTTTCAGAATGACATGAATATTCAGAACAACAGTCATGTTTATAGCCAGGTAAGATCTGTCTCTCCTACGTCACTGATCCTCAGTCCAACAGCAGAATTTCAGCACATTTTAGTTATAATTTTCTTAAGAGAAACTCGATTTTAATATTCAACTAAAGAGACTGTACCGAAATATTCTCAGTTTTTATGATTTCACAAATAATTTCCAGCTTTGCATTTTGAAAGCCTACTCCTGGAGCAGTCAACTGCTTTCCTCCAGAAATTAAAGACAACAATGAGAGATCACTGATATTGCAAAATTTCTCTTCAAATTGTTTGTTTTTAAAACAGCAGAAAGCCACCTGAACTACATTTTTTTGTTTAGGAAAAACAGTCCTTTTCAACAGCATTTATGATAACTTTCCTGGTTCATTTGTATTGTTTTGGCCATGGCAAATATGAGGATTTGAAAAATGGTAGGAAGCAATTGTGCATTTCCCAAGTACAAGTGTAATCCTCTCTCCTTTTCTGTAAAAAAAATCTGTATTTTGATTTCTACAGTTGCTCTGGTAATCAACTGCTTTATGTATAACACATACATTCTTCTGATGTAATTTTATCATAAAACTTACATCTGTCTTTGCCATCACTCTGACAAGAGCATCTCACCACTAATATTTTTACCACCAGACTGCACAGATCAACAATCACCTGATTTTATTATTTATTTTGAAGAGATATGGGGCATATGACACTTGTGTCTATTTCTCTAACACTCCAAAAGCTGTGCCTCTTTGCTTTCTTCAGGCACCAAGCCTGCCAGAGTTCAAAAAGTCTTTGGACAACACTCACAGATGTGTACTGTGATTCCTGGGGCTGTCCTGTGCAGGGCCAGGATCTGGACTCTTTGATCTTTGTGGGTTGATTCCAACTCAACATATTCTATGATTCTGTGCTACTTGTATTGCTGCTGTGAGAAAACTGAGCTCTGTTTTAAATTTGATGTGCTCTGAAAACCAAGTCCAAAATTCCTATTAAGCATTTATATTCAAACATGTAGGAGTTGATCCACCATGCACTAAAATTAACA
Organism: Serinus canaria; assembly: GCF_022539315.1. NCBI lineage: Eukaryota > Metazoa > Chordata > Aves > Passeriformes > Fringillidae > Serinus > Serinus canaria. The sequence goes on along the minus strand of NC_066343.1, from coordinate 5,380,370 downwards.
CACGATAGAATGATTACATTGTTTTCCAGAGACAGTAAGAAGATACACTCTTTCTTAAGTAAAAAATTATAGCTTTGTTACTGCAGCAAAAGAGAATGACAAAAGAATTTACGAGTTCATGTCCTAGCTCAAAACTTTTTGCAGTTCTCTGTAGCAGAACTTTTTTGACTCTTCCCTGAATCTCTCCCCCTTTCTGCCTCCTTCAGGGAGGGTAACTGAGATGTCAATGCCAGAATTTTCTGTCTAGGAACCCACGTTTGCAGCTTATTCCCAAAGTGTGCATGCTGTCTGCTAGCAGACCTGGGCCAGCTGCTGTCTTGGGTCCCTAGGTCCATATTTTATGTATCACAGATGCTCTTTTACTAGAAATGGCAGGTATTACTCTTGATGAAAATGTAATAGCAAAAAAAATTAGGTTGAACTCCCTACAAGTAAGAAAAAAGTTTCCCACCACATCCGAAAACCAGAACTTTTTTCCTATAATACTTTGGGTCACCTGACTAAATAAAATAAATGTCCTTTCTGGATGAAAGTGTTTTCAGTTTTTTGTAATAAGAGTTGGGCTTCTTTGACTAGTAGTCCTTCCCTGCAGCTTACAAACCTTAATAAAGATCTGATCTTATAAAGTTTTCCTTGGTGATGTACTAATACAATTGCCTTGCAGGAGGTTTTATTTTCAGCTCCAAAGTGTGCTTTTTATACTTTAGTAAACCTTTTATTGTGTTTTATACCAGCTGCCAGGTTGGTATGAACTTTGCATTTTCTTGTTTTCACATAGTACAGAAACGACTAATACAATAAAACATAGAATGGCTTTCTAATCTCATAATTCCTACTTCCCCCCCCCCTTTTTGTGAAGAAGTCTCTTTAATGGCACTGTGCTTTTACTGCAATGTTGCTCTTACCTGTGTTTACTCCTCCAGTGAATATCCATGCTCCAGTTGTCATTGCAGCCTTGATAAGTCCTTTTCCAAAGACTTGCTTGAGTTTTGGCTGAAGTTCAAAATTCTGAAGGCCCCCGTGCACAGAGATGAGAAGTTTGGGGAGCTCGAGTTGCCACTCTTTGGTCATCAGATGCAGAAGAAGGTCAGGCTTTGTGTCAAAAGACACACGTACATACTGCAGGAACAAGGGCAACAGCAGAGAGTAGAGAAAAGGAGATTGGTTATACCCTCTGTTTTTTAATGTTATCTGGACCCAGTAGATCACTTTTTTAATGACAAAACCAGTAAATGTTTGCTAACCTTATGATTAGTTTCCTAGTTGAGAAACTAGGAATGATGGAACACTGGGACTTCACAGGCTGGACAATTTTCTTTATTTAGGAAATTAGGAAATTAATGGTTTTAAAATCCATAGCAGTGCTTGAAAGATAATTGTCTACAATTTATAAATGCAAAAACTGGACCAAAAATATAACAGGTCTGCCAAAGGTGACCTAGGTAGTCAGGCTCACAACTGTGTATTTACTTGTACCTCACTTTCAATTTACTGAAGTCAAACCCTCAACAGGTAAGAAATAACAGATAAAAACCCAGTTCTTCAAGCACACATAGGTTTAAACTGAGCAAAACTACCAAAATTATACTTTCTGATGAAAGAGTGCTAACTATGTACAATTTCATGATCTTGCCTTAGAAAACTCTAGATCCTAAAAGGGCTGTGAAACAACTTTGTGCATTTCCAGTTGCTGGCTGTTCTGTGCTACACATGCAGCAATTTGTTCCAGGGGAGATCATACCCATCTGTGCATGCTCAAAGATAACAACTGCATTCAAAATTCTTACAGCACTAACATGTCACACAATTACATCTCTCTGTTACAGGTCTTTCTCCTGCTCTTTCTGTTGCTGTTTCACAAAACCTGTGACAGTGCATGTGATAATTTTTTGATTTCTAGTTACATAGCATTAACAGGAAAAAAAAAGTCTTTCTATAGTTGCTAATATCTAAGCTTTCTAAAGTTGCTAAGGGTAGGACCCTTTAAATAAAATAAAATAGGTTGCAGAAAGCACTCACTGGTCTGTCAAACTTCTGATCGAATCAATACCTGTAGAGCAGCTTCAGCAGTCTTTCCCTTGATGGGTTGTCAGCACAGGCATCAGGGGCATGCCTTTGCCTTCAGCCTGAGGAATAACTAGTCCTAATCTGTTTATTGTAACATGCCAGGTAGTATAATATATCCATACATATTACGTAATATTTTTTCCCCTTTTTGACATGTCTAATCAGTATTTCTTACTAAAAGTTTGTTACCATTTAGTAATAAAAATAAAAATAATAATAAAACCCATATGATAACAAAGTAGTTTCCTTTCTAGTTGATTAAAAAATAAGGACCTGACATTTTCCAGGGGAAGCTGCTAATAAACAGGATTTTTTGCAAGAATGAGTTGTTGCACAGTATACATCTACTGTTAACATTCCTGGAAGCAGGAACCTGTTTGCAGAATTAGTTGGGGGGGCACAGCCAAACTGAAAGCTGAGCAAGAACTTGGGAACGCATGGTCACCCCACTGCATCAGCAATATTCTCTGCAGCAGGTCCTGGACATAAAAACACAGTGCTCATGTCTGTCAAACTCATTAATATAGATGAACTGCCACCTCAGTAGCTACTCAGTCAATTTCCAGTGTGAGATAAAATCTTGTACGGCACCTGACCCCACTGACTGGATCGAAACATTAAAAGTTTTTAAATTGGGATTTGAGGGTTGTCAAAGTTTTAACACACCAGAGGGTGACAAATAAGAAGAATGATCCTTTTTCCCTTTTTCATGTCTCAAGGGAGATCTGAGGCTGCAAAGGGCACCTGGATGCATTCACAGACAACATCCTTCATGAGGCCTACATGAAAACTCTGTTGGTCAAACTATGGAGTCTTTAGTTTGGAATCACTGGTACCTTACTCTGCTTTGTGGTGAAGACAGATTGCAAGTCTTCAGAAGACAATTAAGGTGAATTTATACTGGCAATGACCATATGCTGAAAATATGTTTAAAACATGCTACTGCATCATCTGGGATGATGCTACAATAAAGGCACAAATGGCATCAGATGTGTATTCTCTCATCTGGACAGTGACTACTTTTTTCTTCATTTTTTTTCTTCTTTAGATTTAAAAAAAAAAATATCTCAGAATGTGTGATTTCACTGTCCCTACCTTCTTACGTCTATGTATTACTCTTCCTATACACGAAGACCTCTGAATTCCAATAAATATAAATCTATAAACTGATCAAGAAAGAAGTATTTTCTTGCATTTGATTGAAATGTGATAGCTTGTATTAGAAGCAACTGCTTGCTTTTTATACTGCAGGAAAACCCCCTTTATACTTAGTTATCCCTTTATACTTATAATTTTATAAGTTACCCCCTTTATACTTATAATTTTACTTTGCAAAGTAGAAATTTAAGGAAAAATAAATATCTAAGGTTCTTTCATGTAAATAAAAATTTAAATCAAGTAAGATAAGATTTCATGGTTTAGAAGTTTTTGGCAAGAATGCCAAGCATGGTTTTTCTTTTGTACATATCATTCAAGTTTTATGGCTATTTGAATAATTTTTGCTCTTAGAGAAGCAATTTTTATTTTCACTTATTTGAATTTACTCTTTTGCCATTACTTAATATGTTATCTAGTAACTAAAAGAAAATTCTTCTGTCCCATTTTAAAAGTTTACGTTATAAATCACGCCTTCAAGGCCACTTTAGTCTGTAACAAAAATTCATGTCTTCCAACCTTGTAATAGAATATTTATCCCTATCTAAGTTTCTGCTTGGAATGTTAATGAGTATTTCTTTTGTTTCTGAATTCTCTTGCTATAGCCTCTGGAGGCAGATACAAAACAAGATAAACCAGTGTCCTGTTGTGCTATGAAATTCCATGCCTGGGGTATCTGTCAGCTGTAGAAATTACTAGTCCTAATGGGAAATGGTTTAGCCCTTTCTTTATGGGAGAAATAGAATGCTATATGAATAGAATGCAAGAATTCAGTTTTTACGTGTTGGCAAAGCAGGGAAAGTTAGGAAGCAGAAGTGCAGTTCTGGATCACAAAACCTGCAGACTGAGCTGACTGGCATCAACACTGAACATGAAAGGACAAAGCATCAAGCTCGAGCTGCAATGCCCATTTCATCCCAGACCAGCATAGCAGTAGTCAGCAAGAGTGCAATTGTTGTTTCACTATTTTTGTCAAGTGTTCTCTAAAACAAACCTATGCCCACCATCAGTCAAACAGCCAGACACTTCCAAGTTCAACTCCAGTGCCCTAGGGCAAAAGTCAAAGTTCCTGAGAAAGAGATTTACTACTCTGTAACTTAAGCACAGCTGTCTCATTAAAGTACTTGGTGAATGATTGCAGATGAGAGTGTCAGTGAATAAATTAAAGAGACTCAGAATTTTGTTGTATTTCTGAAAGCCTATTCAGACAACATTTTGTGATCTGCATTCTAACATTGCTCCTGTGTTTCTTTTTGGTAACTTATTTAAGTTTCTAACAGTACAGACATGTCTTCAAATTAAAGACTGGTTGCCCCCAAACCCCAAAAGCGTGACCCTCACCAAAAAAAAAAAAAAGAAAAAAAGAAAAAAAAGAAAAAAAAAAAGAAAAAAAAAAGACGTAATTCTCACTGAATAAACAAACCCCCTGCTATTTAGACTGAAACCAGATTGGTTCTGTGTAAGTTATTAGGTTATTCCTTCTTAGCACCTTAAGGCCTAATCAGGGTTCCACTAAACAATCAGTGAAAGGACCCTCATTGATTTAAATGGGCTTTGGATAAAGGTTTTTCTGTGTTATTTCCCCTTTTTCTCCATCTAGAACACTGTCTTTAAAATTCAGTAAATATTTTTTAAGAAGTAATTTACTATAACAGAAACAATGATTGCTGTCTTTTCATGGTTCATGCAAGTTATATGATTATCCTTTTTTTTCCTCTCAAAAGCCCTGATGACTTTTGGCATCCTTTTTATACAGTCTTTATAAAACTCAATGCATTTTAAACCAAGAAAAATACCTTTTCTGTGACTGACTTCCAAATAATAAAGTGTTAAGGATCAGAATATTAGCAACTTTGTCTAAGTAACTGTCAATGTTCATTGGCATTCTACTGATGTTCTTTCATGTTTCCTTACACCATAAGAAAAGTTAAGCAGATAACACTGAAGTAAACTTCCTTTCTTTTGCAGCTGCAAACTTATTTTAGGATTTTAGTCTGCATATGAAATGTATCATTGAAATGTATTCAGTGAGGAGGAATCTATTTAACTCACCAAAAGCTTTTCAAACAACCATCTTCCATTTAACCCTGAAAAACCATGATGAAAGAAATTTTAGTTGTGCAAAGAGCAATCCTTTAAAGAAGTTTATAGGCAATCAATTCAGGCCCACCAGTTAATGAGAGAACATTAAGGAGGTGTGTGTGTGTGTGTGTGTGTGTGTGTGTGTGTGTGTGTCTAAACGCAGATAGTGTATTAAAAAAAATGTGTTTGCTCAAAGTGCAGTGTATAATGCATCTCAGCAGGATTTTCTTAATTTGTACACTGATGAACAGAATATATTTTCAAATATTTTAGAATATTTCTCTTAATTGGAATGGAATCACTCACATGAGTTTGACAATTGCTTTTTGATTTAATAAAATGTTAGTATAAAGTTAGATAAGTGTGTTACTTAAACTGCCAAGAGCCAATTAGCATAAGCAGATCATATTTTATTAGTTTTCCTGTATTTCTCTCAATTTTATTTGCAAAACCTATTAATAAAATTTATGTACATCCATGGGCCTCTCACATCTTTTTACAGTTGTTAAATTTGAAAATCTGCTCTAAAACTAAAATAAATGCAGACAAGCAAAATTGTTAATTGCCTTTCTTACATATTAATGGGATGAGTCACTTGTAAAGAAAATATGAGAGTGACAGAGATCTAAATACCACAGTCTTGTTGCAGGATCATCTGGGGTTGCAAGAAATTGAAGGAAAGGCCTCTTTAGTAACAGATCTTGTTAACTAATCTCAGCTATGTGTTTCTATATAATATCTTGCAGAAATTATTAAGCTATTTGTATGATTGATTTAAGGAGGATAATGCAGCTGCGCTGAAGATACTTTAACAACTCCATGGCATTAGCAAAAATCATTCTGTTGGAAAATTTTTGTTCTGTGTGGCTGTGAAAATGAAATTAATGGCCCAGCCAGTTCTATTTACAGTATGCAAACCTATATCTTTGCTCTTTTGCTTCAAATCCATGTGCTCTGTTAGAATTTTAGTATAATTTTCATTTCCACAGCTAAAGATCTCTTTGTTATTGTCTGGTGGCAACGGATATAATATTTTATCAAGAAAAGTATAATTCCACTTACTATATATTTTGTATTAAAATCTAATTCTGTTACTTCAAATTGAGAAAATAATTATCTCTCAGTTTTACATTGATCTAGTCTGTTCCATTAATTGACTCCTGGTTTCCCAATTATAAATCTAAGGTTATGGTTCCTATTAACAAACCCCACCTAATTCTTTGAAGTCCAATTCAGAACAATTTAACAATTTTGCTGTTAGCACAGACCAAGAAAATACTACTCAGTTTGGTGTTTCCCTTGCTTAGTGATTTTCAATGGGCATCCATTTCAGGAAACAAAATAGGGAATAGGTGGAAAATTTAATTCCAAATTTTTCCCTTGAGGGTTTCCTTGATTTGGTCAGCTTGCCAAATCTTGCTGCTTTGTAAGGTTGTTTTATTTGCCAATAGGTACAATATTACCATGGTTGCTAGCAAAAAACATCTTGCATGCTATAGTGTTATTTGATAGCCAGTACCTAGAAAATTACTAACACATTTTTATAAAGGAATATATTTATCATGTTTTTCCCCTTTATCTTTCTTGCCTTATCCACACTGATCAGATTCTCTCATTTGGGTTTGAGAATGTACAGGTGAACAAGAATATTTCCAGGAGCTACTATGTACTTGCTCCTTTTCTTTCACACCTTATTTTATCAATAAGTCTCCTTTTTCCCTCCTCTGCTGAGAAAGTTGGGTGGGTTCCTTTGATTGAGAAAATTCTTGGCTTTCACAGAAACTTTTGGATTTGTTAAATTTTATTATTTGTTAAATTTTATTATTTTATTATGGGAAAATCCTAGTACCCAGTAAATGCAAAGGTAGGAGTTTAACTTCCTACTAATAAAATGGAAACAAGTAGTTAGACAACTTTTTGTCCATAGTCTACACTAAAACAATGTTTGGGCATGGAAAGATGAGCACAAGGACATCTTCATGCTGCTTCTGTGGCAAACAACTTATACCAAAATTCTTTTATTCATTTTCATTTAAATTGTTTTTCAAGCCTCCTTATTTGTGTTTTGGTCTTATGAAAGGCATTTTTCTCACTGGTGAAAAGCAATCTCAAAACTCATTTGAGAGATATTTACTGGATGTTTTAATTTGAAGCACTTTTCCCACCAGTGGAATAATCAAATTTCAGGAGATTTTATAGTTTATGGGTTGTTTTGACGAATGGATAATGTGTTTTATTCCCATGTTTTGGGTGGGGTTTAATGATTACTAATAGATGACATGTGCAGCTTCCTGATTCTAGTCTGACAAAATTAATCTGGATATTTTCTAGAAATAAATACATTGTCTTTATCCCTAAGTTTTAACTTGTTATTTAGTTTTCTGAGAGTTTAAGTCCCTTTTTTGGAAAAGGGACTTAAACTCTCAGAAAAACAATTTTTCTAAATTGTTCATAGTTTCACTCCTGACTGCACTCTGTGGCAATGTTTTTCTTTCTCTTATGCTGACTTCCAGTTTTATCTCCACAGCTGCACTTCAATTGTGTTCTTTGAGCACACATCATGAATCTTAAAGGGTGTCCTGTTTCTTCCAGCACTATGCCAGGACATCAGAATCCCAGAAAGATGAGAAATCCTCTAAGAGAATTGATGTCAACAGCTTCCCTATAGCCTTCATCATATCTTGGCTCCCCAAGACTGCTTATGTCTAGGCAGGGCTTTTATTGCTTTATAGCAATCTTCACAAGGACATCACTGAAAAAGCTCTTACCCCTTCTCATAAAACTGATCCAACGCAAAGAACCCATATACGGTTAATAACATTCATTACTGTCTCTTTGGAGCTCTGACCTTGCAGATTTTTAGGTGGCTGGTTATCAACTGAACATATGATGTCTCTGATGCTCTCAGAGAAATTACCTAATTTTCTGGTTTTGGTGCAGCAGTGCTTTCTAGCTTCTATCAAATAAGCAATCCACCTGCGCAAATAAAACTGTCCACGTGAGAAGTCACTCCAGCTCCAGAACTTCTGTACACATCTGAGGAAAATACTATGTCCTCCCTAGCATAATACCTGAGACTTTCACTGTGTCTAGCCTCTGTTTTTTGACAGATCTGAGTCACCTGTTGGGAAGAATTCAGGCACAGAAAACAGTACTGGATTGCTGGGCAGGTTATTCTGCAAGGTGCCCAGTTCAGCTTCTGTCCTTGCTGCCAAAGCAGTGTATTGGCCATCAAGTCCTAGGCACATACTCCTCTGTCATTCCCAAAGATCCAGGTTCTGCAGTTTAGATAGAGCCAGAGAGATTGTTCCTTTCATGCAATATTACATGGAAGAAATTCACTCATGGGTTACTGTGTGTGTGTGTGCTGAAGACATTTCTCCAAGTTAGTGGAGCAAAGCTTTCAAATCAATGCACTTTGGTACCACTCCACAGGGAAGGAGTAACTTCTTGATCGAGGGATTTTGTAGTTTCTAGATTAGACTCATCCTGGAGCCTCTTATTTCACTGAAATATGAACCGTAAATCTAAGTGGTCTATCTTCCTATACACCTCTGGAGGAATATTACAGGGAATTTGGTATGTTTAAAATCTGTCAGCTTTGCAGACACAGCCTGCAATAGGAAATCACAGTTAAATTCTAAAATTCTTCAGAAAAAGAGTGATGCATAGCCGTTGGAATAAAATTAGGACAGCAGCATAGTAATGTGCCTTCAGCCTTTATAAAGGTAGCTCCTCTTACACTGCACTCCAGCTGATACAGTTAATTTTGTTCACCCACTCTTTGGCATGTGGTACATGCAAACATACATTCCGGTCATACACTCCATAACACTTCAGCATGAAGTTAAGAAAGAACGCTGTCCATTCTTTGTGAACGCTCGCTTCTAGCTAGCAGCATTATCTATCTAAGAGAAAAACATGGTTACCATGGCTTTATTGGAGTGGCCTCCTCCTTGGAACTCAATGGTTCCAAAGGCGTCCGTCGGGCTGAGCTGCGTGTGCTTGCTGATGGACCACTTCTCCGACTGGATGTCATTGCGAGCGAGCCTGGTCTCACTCTTCTCATTCTGAGTAACGGAGGTGCTTGGAGGCTGTCCAATGTGCTGGCCTGTTAGACGCCCACAGCAACACCTAAGACATTAAACAGAGAACTCAAGTCGTGTGCGTGTATAAACTCAGCAGGGAAACAAACTACAAAAAGAAGCCGACCCCTTTTCAGCTCTGCTGTTTCCTTTCCTGAAGCCTTTATGTATGGAAGCAGCAAAGTATATATATTACCCTTTTTTCCCCTGTGTCCCGTTTACTTGGGACTCTCCTGTGTTTCAAAAAAATCATGCTTTGTTCTAAATATGTACAAAATGAAATCAAAGACCATCTCTTTTCTTCAAGGAACATCAGGACAAGTAATCAGCTTTTGCATGGATTAGCACAAATTTTAAATTGCCAGTTTAATGTGCCTATTTGCTTTTGACAGTATTGTGTGTCATGCATCCAATTTAGGTAAATATTCAGTGCACTGAATACTGAGCTAAGAAGATAAGGAAGTTAAACACAGATGCTGACCCACCCTTGAGTTATCTTTTTTCTTATGAAATAAGTTTTGAAATGTAAACAAATTGTTCCTATAGGAATCCATCACTCCAGATGTAATTCAAACACCTTCTGATTAAATAAGTTTACAAAATATTTATCTCCATATCCATTCTATTCACACATCTATAGAGATACTTCTTTTTTAACCAACTTTCACTTTTCATACAAGTAACATGCAATTACCTATGGGGGTCTTTGGTGCTGGGTATGATATGGACACATTCTCTCTTGTAAAATGCTCTTTCTATCCATGATTTCTGTGCCTAAAAAAGAGAAAGGAAATGCCTTGAGCTCTGGTTTTGTATTATATACAACTTATAGTAAAGCTGTAGAAAAATTTTTAAGAGGAAATTTCACTGACTCTTCAGATAAGCAGTGCATATTTTGTAGAGGGCAAATATTCCATTAGAACTATGGTTCCCTTCTAGAGCTAAGCACCCAAAACAAGGTTTTAATATTCTTTTCTTATTCACTAGCCAGATGACCTCTTCGCTATTACCATATTCATCTATCAGAGGAAGAAATCTCTTGAGAAGAATGAACTCAAACTCTAAACCTTTATTCATGGCAGAAAAAATCCTACACTTATTCACTAAAAACACCTCTTTTTCCATATCAGTGAAACAACTAAGCCAGCTCTAATCAGAAAACCTACAACCAAACCAACAAAATTACCTGAAATATTTTTACACAAGCACTGAGAGTGCTGTTTAACACAGAAACAGAAACTACAGTTTCTATATAGAGACCTAAAAAAAAAAAAAAAAAAAAGAAAAAAATTTAAAAAGAGGAAGATCTGTTTTTGAAACAAGACACAAAAAATTTTAATATATTTAGTCAGATGATTGGCAGGTAGCCTCTAAAATACTAGCTATGGTTGTTCATAACACTCAAGCTCATCCATCACACCTTCACATAAAAGCAGGAAATTTCCTGCAACATAGTCTTATGTCGCAGGAAACCAAGAAGTTTCCTGCAACATAAGACTATGTTGCAGGTAACCAAGAAGTCTTTTCAAACAGACTTGAAAAGTCAGGTAACCAAGAAGTCTTTTCAAACAGAGAGATGGGTAGGAAAGAAAAAGGGAAAAGAGAAGAACAAACACAAAACAAGAAAGGAGAGAATTTTAGAGCTCTGAAATATTTTTAATTATCTAGGAAATCCTCACTCCATATAATATGAGTTCTGGCAAGCTCTCTAAAACATTCACACACATAGAACTCTATTATTTCATTTAATAAGATGAGTTGAAGCTTTCCTTTGAAAATTCATTTAAAACAGATTAACTTAATACATTTAAATAATAAAATTACCCATTTACTGCACAGCATAAACAGAACTATAAACTATGGACTATGAAAAAATTATTAGAGAATTAAGTAAAGCGAAATGAACTTTAAGCAATTTAAAGGAAATATGAGCATCTTTCCTCTATGAAAGGACAACTTTGGAAATTGCCTTTGTAACTAACTGATGTTACTGTTTACTATGCAAGGATATATAAGTAATACCTGCATATTATTTTCACTAACTAATGTTACATCACTGTGTAATGTCACCTTCTTGTCAACTCAATCTGTTTCCTGCTTTTCATGTTTAAAACCAGAGCACTCTGCTTCTGAAACATGTGAAAATTACTGTGAAGTAGAGAAATTTATTGGAGTCAGTGAAAGTCACAAATTTTAAAATAACATCACAAGAATTTCTAGCTATGTCTTCTACTTACCAATCCCAGTATATAGAATTTATTCTTCTGTTTTTTACAGAGAAAATAATTCCTTGCTGGATCTAGTAGTTACTGGTGCTATTTAGCAATATTTTATCTTTAGTCTCCATACATTTTCTCATGGTAGCAAACAGGATGTTATACATGCTAATGTATTATAGAAGGTTGGGCAAGATATGTTTTGTTTGAACAAAGTATAGCTAAATAGAAATTCTGAAAGCTAAAAGAGTTATACTTCACCTATATATAAGAGAGACTGCCTTGAGATTTAACTTATTATAACTTCTAAATATCCTTTATCAAATATATTACTATTTTCATCCTTTTCTGCAAACATTTGCCATGGTGAATTCTCTGGCTACCTAGAACTAATGTGTCTTTTCTAAAGGTGGTCACTAGCTAAATTTATCTCAAGTTGCAGTATGAAAAGGTGCCATAACAGGTACCTCACTGAAATTTTTTCACTACATATAAAAGCAAGCTTTCAAAACCCAAGAAACTGACATTTAAAATTTGGGGTTTTTTGTGGAAAAGAAACACAGCTACATTAAAAAAAAAGGTATTACCAAAAATAATAATTTGCATTTGAATTTTCATTACATTTCTTCAAATAAAATATTGTAAAAATAACAGGGGTTTAAGATCTTCTTTATTCATATCAGAAAAAGATACTTTCCAGCTTTTAGATCTCAAACAATGTACTCTCCTACCCGGCAGAGTTGTGATGGCAAAATATGTGATTTACTAATCTCATAATTACTTCTCCTTCCAAATTTAAAGAAAGCATCTGGTTGCACTGCCCCATGCCAGTTATCTTTCTGCAATAGATATAATTTGCAATGAACTATAAAGCTCAGAGATATAACAAATTATACTACTTGCTGCAGAGTCTTCATAACAGAATAACTTCAGGAAATCAACATATTAATAACTAAACTGTCTGCATTAAACTCTCACTTATAATGCACATTAGTAAAGTAATAAAGAGTTTAGAAGACTATAGCAAAGTATTTTCAAGAGTAGTAGAGCAAGAAGCTTATCTTCTCTTTCTCTTCAAAGACTCCTTTAGTAATGGTTAATGAGTCAAATTAAAGTCCACAGCGAATTCATAAAGTACACACCACACTTGAATTCAGTTTTTTCATAGTTTAACTCTCCAGGTGAGTCTCTCTTTTTATTAACCTGGCTGCAAAATCTCACCACGGACATTTTCTTTCTCTCTTTTCTTTACCTGAGTGTCAGACTTGGCGTTTAAGGCTGTCCCGGAGCAAACCCCGCTGCCCACGTTTCGCCGTGCCGCTCTTTGCTAATAACTCCTTTGTGCTGGGCCCGCGCAAGGCGCTCAGCGACGGGGGAGCCAGCAAAGCCCTCGCACCCATTAGCTGCTTGGAATGTGCTGCTGTGGGATTAGCCTTGTTCAGGGTTCAGTGGGCACTCACCCATGGCCCCACAACACCGCTTGGTTTGAACATCTAATCTGACGCCAAAAGAAAAACAAATCCCTTGAGAGCTTGGATTTAACTGGCACAAGCCTTGATGGGCTTTTTGTCTCCCCTCTTCTTTGCCCCTGAGAAAGTGAGCTGGTCAAAGTGTGATAAGATGCTCTGAGTTCTTAAGTTTGACTCAGGAAAACCAATCCATCAAAAGAAACACTGTACTAAGCTGGAAAGAGCTTGAGAACACAGGAGAAACTGTTAAGGTCCAAAGAATGAAACCAGTGTGTTTATTGGGCAACTGTGAGAAATCTATACACAGTTGAAATATATTGCAAATAATCAACAATAAAATTTTTCCAAAGAAACTGGGGTTTTGTCACTGTTTCCCACCAAAACTGCTATACTGTAGTGCATATAACTTTTCATAAACACAAACCTTTGTCCTTCAGAAACAAGCAGCTGCATTGTTTTCATCGTAATTAAAAGCTGGTAACTTTAACCAAAAGTTGAATATTTACAAATTTGGGGGCTACTTCCTTACAGTACCCTCTTGATATTAACACAGATGAACAACGTTTTCATATGAACAACCACCTAATTTTTACTTTAGTAACTAGCAATAACATAGGTTTAGTTGCTTACTTCAAATGTTTTTGACACATAAAGTGTTTTGACTCTTACTCCCACCACCACGTTTGCATTAGCCACTCTCTACTCCTACATATGCCTACATCCCTTCCTTTCCTTATCATTAAGGTGCATATAATGCATGAAAAATATTCTGTCCACCCTTGATGATGAGGAATGCACAAGCACAAAACTGTTCTGCACGTACATTAGCTCTGATGGGCCCAGAATGGGCAAGGCTGAGAATATGCATCAACTTTTAAACTTCTTACACCATCACACATGTGGGGATTGCTTTTGTCTCTTGGTTCCCTAAGTTTTTTTTGTAAAACACATACATGTATTATGTAAATATTAATGCATATATTAAGAATGTGCATACACATCCTCTGTGTATATAGGAGTATACACACACAGACCCCCCCCCAAAACAAAACAAAACAAAACACCCCCAACAAAAACAAAATAAAGCCCCCACACATTCTTTTCCAGCAAACCTGTGACCTGTGAGGTTTCTGAACCAGAGATTGTGTGCTTATCTTGTCAGATCTCTTAAACACAGGATTGGACCAAAGATGGTCTGTAGAGATTGACAAAGGCAAAGTTGGAGCCAGGAAAGCAGCTAGTAAACAGTTCAGTGAAGTAAAGAATATGACGGGGAGACAACAGGTAAAGACAGCTTGCTTTTTAACACTAGGGAATTTGGTTTGGTAGAGAGGATGGAGAAAGAGCGAGGTAAAGAAAGGAAATGAGGTAACAGGTTAAGAGAAAGGAAAGATTGAGGTAACAGGTTAAGAATCTCAATTGACTCTGAAATGAAGCTTCACTATTTGAACCTGACAAAATCATGGAGATTGATCCTGGATTCAGGTTTCAGCTTGTAGAGTAACATGGGGCAAACCCCACATCTTTTGTCTTAAGAAATCAAAAAAAGAAACAATGGTTATATTAATTCTTAAATGTCACCCAGTGGCACTAGGACATTTTATAGGTAGGGACTTCAGAGTTATATACGTATACAACTCATGCTAAGGTAATTACAACTGTCTTTGTTTATTTAAAGATGCATTAACCTAGGACTGTGTGACAATGGAACTACCAGTGCCATACTTATTTCTATTTTTTGAGGCGTAATAAAGAAAGAGCCAATACACAGAGACAGGTGTTTGTTTCAATATTGTACAACTGCAATATTGAGCATTCATTCTGAAAGCAAAATAGGGCTTTCAGAGTGAATGCTGCCCATTTAATGATAAAATCTTCCACCCACCTCAATGTTTATGAAACAAAGCATTAAAACAGCACTTAGCAATGAATGCAGTACTGATTGCTCATGAGGGCAAGTACTTAAAGAAGTTTCACTGGGGAAAGAGAGGTGTTTGAAGCCTTTCCCTACTTTGCAGGGGGACAGAGAAGCTGGACAGGCAATGGAGTATTACTGAA
The DNA here is from genome assembly GCF_022539315.1 of Serinus canaria. Lineage (NCBI taxonomy): Eukaryota > Metazoa > Chordata > Aves > Passeriformes > Fringillidae > Serinus > Serinus canaria. The sequence goes on along the minus strand of NC_066343.1, from coordinate 5,365,238 downwards.
GCAAATTACAGAGAGGATTAGAGGAGGATATAGCGACAGAGTGGCATCAATTCCATTGAGAACTGATGTGATTAGTATTCCTTAACCAAATGGGAAAATTCCACTGTGTCTGAATAACAACCCTGTACCTGTAAATTTCTATAGCTATATTAGTACAGAGGAGGGCAATGCTTCAGTTTAACCTTATTATAAGGCACATGCTTGGGACAAATTTCTAAGCCTCATTTCAACACTGTGCAATTATAAGCACTATAAGCACTTCTATGTCATTCTTGAAGCATTAGGAATTCACTTGTTTGAACATTATCTCAGGAATCATTGGGCTGTCCCAAAAGATTTAATTTTCTAACAGAAATTTATTGCTAGTATCATCTTAGAGGGTGGCAATCTGACCTTTACCCACTAGAGCTGTACTTATGCATGTTTTGCTCTTTTTCTAACAGGCTTCTCAAGCAGTTTATCATCAGACTTGTTACAAAAACAATGCTGAATTATCTTGAAAATCAAGTTGTATACAGTATAGAATTGGAGGGCATAGAATACAGTCACTTGTTGTTACAGTCTGTTACAGAAATTATGTCCTAGCATTGTTTACCACATGTAATTTTTATACTGTATTCAGAAGAAATAAAGTAATTTAAAAATAATTAGGAGCTTTTCATTCAATGGTTAATGATTTAGTGATTATGTCTGACATTTTTCTTACTGCAAGGAGACAGAAATGAAAATGTTATGTATTTGCTCATGCTACAGTGGAAATGTGCATTTATGGTTTATATAGACATTATATGGAACAAACATATGTCATTATTATCCATGCTATGACAATTTGACTGAAAGCTTAACAGATATTTTAAAAATAACTAGGGAGAATGATAAGATTCAAAACTGGTGTAGACATTCAGGGTCCTACTGGCTTCCTTAAGATCTGTAGAAGTGTAAGGGGAAAATTTTAAAGAAAATGCCATTAAAACGAAGGATATAATGTAAAGAACACTTTCAAAAAGTGTTTTCCTCTTATGAGTTTTAGCATATGAAAGGAAGAATGAAGCCTATCAACTTAAACCTATCTTCAGATACATATTTCTTCTGATTTCACCCAAGTTGCTGTGAGTTTAAAGTTTTTCAAATAAGTAAAAAACCCTTTCTAACAAGAAAGCCTTACTTGAAAAGGTGATAGGTTTTTAGACCTCTGTTTGATCTTTACCAGTGTCATAAATAGGGGCTATAAGAAAGGGAAAACACATAAAATGTGTATAATGCTTTCCCTTAGAAATTTCTTAGCTAGCAATTACCTTCTTCTCACGGACTTCCTGCATATTTGTGATTTCTACATGCTCTGTAACCCTGACAGAGGGCTATTTCTCCTATCAACTTGCCTGCTGAGTTCTTCTTAGCTTTCAGCATCTTCACCTCTTTCTCCTTGCTGCAGAGGGAAACACTTCCTTCTCTTTGTTTTGAACTTGACTCCTCATGGTTTCCCATTGCAGAGAGAGGCAGTGAACACCCAGTTCCCATCCATCCCTTCATACCAGTTATGGTTTTCAAGATACCTTCTGAAGAACTTTTTTTTCCCCAGATTAATCATTTATCAAGTACCCCCTTCACACAGAAGCTGTTTATTACCTTTCATCATCCTTGTGCTTCTCTCCAAACCTTTTTCAACTTGATTCTTCTTCTGGGAGGAATCAAAACTCTGCACCAATGGTGGCCTGACTACAGATTGGTGTTGTGGCAAGAGAATATTCAGTAGTTTGGAATCTATTTCTTGCCTAGTAACTACCATAAAAGATTGATTTTGTTTTCTTGACCATCGCAACTGAGCGCTGTGGTAAACTTTCACAGAAGTATATAGCTAAACTCCAATACTTCCCTTAAGTGTAGTAAAGAATTTACAATATTAATGGTGAAGAACAGTTATAAAAATCAAGCTGTTTTAATGAAATCTTTATTACAGAGCAGTAATAAACCAATATGAAGTTCTAATTTATGTTAAATGCAGCTTAAAAATCATAATAAAAATGATATCATACATGTCTGTAGTCAAGCACATGACTAGAAAGCAAAATACACAGGAAATGTTGTTCTGCCACTCAGTCCTGGTAGGATATTTATCTTTTAAACTACTAAGCTTGTTTCTGGATTCTAAAAGAGTACGACAATACTCCTAACTCTTCAAACTAAGGAAGGAAATTACTTTCACATTAAGCAAGGTCTCATGCTGTCTAATAAAAATCGTGAGGTTAAAATGCACACGTAGGAGTTATGCACAGAATCTAATTCTGGACTGAACTAGTTATTCTACCTCATAAATGTATGACAGCTATAACACTGTCTACTTTTTCATTAGATTGATTGAGGTGGTTTTGTTAGCCACTGTGTGGGTGCTGAGCTGATGAAAGAATTAAAATTAAATAGTACATAGCTGCATGAAAGGGCCTGAACAAATGAGGATTCCAGATGTTCCCCAAGCCTAAACATTCACCTGAACTAATTTCATGTCCCTGTTCACATTTCATCTTATCTAGCATGCTGTGTTTACTCCCAAGTCCCTCTCTAGCCCCCTGAATAATGCAGTACCACGGGCATCCTCTGTGTGAGGCTTTGGTGGGGGTGGTGGCTTCACCCCCTCCATCATTCCTGGGCACATCTCACCAGGTGTCCTCTGACTGTGCTAAAACTTCAGCCACATCTCTCAGCAATTCTTGTAACTGTCTTTGTGTCACACTCTTCAGGGTGTGCCAACTGTGTTGGAAGCCTCCTGGACCATTTGTGCCATCTTTATAGTGCAAAAACATGAGTACTAAATTGCACAAATCCTGCACAGATGCAGCTATTTCATTTTCTGTCCTACAACCTGTGTTTCTCATTTTTCTTTTCCCAATGCTTTAAGCACCAGATTTTATTGAATTCTAGGGAACCCTAGGGAACATCAAGTAACAGAGAGATATGTTTTAGGCATCTGCCGAACCTCCTGTATTGTTTAGATTCCAATAGCCAAATGGTGGCATTGACAAGAGTATTTTTAATGCTAGCTTGTTTATCTATGTTCTCTTCAAGAGATGGTGGACATATTCTGAATTAGTTACAATATTTCTCCCTCATTTGACATTTAAATTTAATTATAAACAACAGCTTCAAAATTTCAGATGTAATTTTTGTTATATGATCCATTGTGACCTTTGATTTCAGTGACATTTGAACTGAAAATAAATGCAATACTTTAGCTAACTCTTAAATATTACAGGGAAATATTGAACAAAAGGTGCCAGTGATTTATCACTTGAAACAAAGCTGAGTAAAATCTTAGCAAGTCTTGATACTGTCATCAGATCTAAGGAAAACATTTCTGGCATATTATCAAAATGAATATTTTGACTTTGACTCAAACAGCTATCATTCACCAAACAAGGTGTTGAATTGAGGAAGTATGGACAAGTTTTTAGTTTTGAGAGTTTACATTCAAATCTGACATTAGCACAAAGAGTGAATAGAAAAGCATTCACAAATATGATGCTTAATAAGAAGTAAATGCTTTATTTTCAATTTGTTGTCTGTACCTGCTCACTTATGGTCAGATCAAAAAGAGCAGATGCACTTCAGGAAGCAGGCAAAAGCAGCACTGAACAGGGGAAGAGGGAACAGCCCTCCAGCATCTGCAACAGCCCCTGCAGCCAGGAATACAGCAGCTCTTTCCAACAAACCTCTTTCTAGATCCTCATATGGATCCTTCCACACAACTGCTTGAACATCTCCTCTCCTTCAACTGCAAACCTTCCTTCTCTGCCTTGTCTGACACCATGCGAAGGAAAATATTAGAGAATGTCCAGAGCTGCTTGATAAAACTGCTGCTGTGCAATCCATAGTGATCTTTGATTTTGGGCAGGGGTAAATAAAAGTGAGAAACCAAAAGAAAAACATAATTCATTAAAAATATCTTATTGCCAGTTGAATTAGCAAACACACAGCAAATCTCTCATAAATCTGTTTTTGAGAAAGGACCCTTGTTCCCTGCAGTATGTTAAATTTTTTTTAGAAAAACTCCCATGAAGTTTGGCATTATATTATTTTAATTCCTAGTGATTTTGGCATTATAGTGTTTCAGAATTATTATAATCTAGGCTTAGCTCTATAGTTAGCATTTTTTCCCCTGTTAAGTCACAGAGCTTTTAATATTTGATTTTCCTGAAAAATATCATCCAAGTTGCAATTATCTACCTAATGCAATGTTTTAGTTCAGGAATAAACAAACAAACAAACAAACAAACAAGAAAAACACAACTAAAGTATCATCTCATTAATAAATTCCTGAATTAATCAGAAATATGGTAATATACAGATATCTTTTCTTTTAGAAAGATAGTTTCATCGTATTGTCTACAACAAATTTATATAGCTGTGAACTATGTGGTTCAAAATACCTGGAGAACACAAGTAATGGGAGGGAATTATCAGTTTGGAACCCTGTCAACTAGATAAAGCCTGGTTCAGCTGTTGTGAACAGTATGAGAAACTGTTTCTATGGATTTTGCTTCTGCTTTAAACCTACAATGCTTTTGTGAGGGAAGAGTGTGCAATTGTGTGATGATGCAGGCAGCATATTTAAAATATCATAGTTCAGCAAAACTGAAACACTTAGATCATTGTAGAACTAGAAAGATTCTATACCTCTGACCAAATGTTTACAGCATTATGTAAGTCAGTAGTTTTTCTAAAAAAGCTCTTATTTTGTAACCTACATTGCTGTGCTCATGTAAAAATGACTCATGCTAAAACTAGTGACATATTTATGGTTTTTTGGTCGTATTCTGCCCGTAAGAATTCTATGTCATGCACATGGCTGTCAGGTTCAAGAGACAAGGAATTACTTTTTTCACATCAAAGATTTTTCCTTGTCTTTCTAGTATTTCTCAGTTAGAATCACAACTACGTGAGAAAGCTTACAGGCCTTTGTCTACTACACTACAATATTCTTCATCCAGGTTAGGTTGATACTCTAGTGCTGATCATTGCTCCTTTACTGGCCTTGGCAATGCCACTTTCCCTTTTCCTTCTCATCCTCATCAGTCTGATTCAACTTCAAAGAAGAAACAAAGACCACTGTGACTACTGCTGTCAACTCCTCTCCCTGTCAGTTGAAGGCAGTCAGACTACCTGATCCAAGAGCCCTACAGGACCCTGAAAACAGGAAAATTGCGGAGAGATAGAATTAAAAAGTACATAAATCTATCACATTTTGAACCCAATTTTACAGAAGCACAAGAGGCAAGGTATTTTTTTGCCACATAGCTCCCTATATGGCAAAAAATTTATACATATAGTGTACAATAACTATTTCTGGTTTTCCCTGTGGACTGTGCAATTTCACAGGGTATTCCTCAGCATGCACTTTTTAAATTGGAAAACGAAGTAAAATCTTATAAGTTACATTCAATGTAAGTTATTCCAATGCTCTATGACTTAAGTATGACTGTAAAAGAACATCTATTTTTCTAAGATGCATTAATCTTATTTTTTTCTTTCTGTGCATAGAAATCCATTAATCCTGTTTTCTTCTGATGTACCACATAGCTTAAGCAAAAGAAAACATATAGTATTTTTTAATAATAAAGTGGCAATCACCAAATAAGAATTTATAAAGTTTCATTACTTTTCTCCAGGGTCAAACTATAAGAAAAAGAATAGCCTTGAGACATAAATTCTTTTTAAATCTCAGACTAAGAAAAGAAGAAAGTCACTAGAAATATAAATTTATATAGGTACATTTCATGTTTCTTGTTTGATCTGAACAGAGGATCTTAAAAGGAATGTTGCAAAAAGGATCAGCTAGTATTTCTGTTTCAGTAAGTTTTAAACTTGGTTAAATCTGCAGAATCCCGTAAGGAAAAGACATAATACAAATCTCAAGCAGGATTTTAATTTTAAATTCTTGTGTAAGAAATTACTTTGAAGTTGATCTATGTCAAAATTTAATCATATTAACCATGCTATGAATCAACACATAATTACAACCTACATTATAGATAATAGAAAATATTTGGGTGGATTTTCCATTCTGTTTCAATTTACAGAATGAGCTTTGCTTGATGTTTGAAAGGTTTACTGACAGGCCTTCTTTCAGCCCGTTCTGGCTCTGATTTAACTAGACCATTAAGACGGTCCTACAGTTTCATTTTTAATCCTTGAATTAAAATTATGATTAGAATTTTATAGTGAACCTGGGTGGGCCTCATTAACTCTCAAATCCTGCAAATTCTTGCTTTTGGGCAACTCACAGTTTCAAGATTTTGGAAAAATTGAAAGACTGGAGCCAAACAATGAGGAAAACAAGCCCCATGTTGTCACACTGCTGCCATAGTTTCTTGTGGTTTTAGCCACAACGGATAATTTTATTTTCCTAGTTTTGTTAACTAGCTGCCAGAAAGGATATCAACAAAAAAATTTCTTTGGCATGTAATATTCCTTACATGCAATAACTCCAGCAACTGTATCTACATATGCATAAGCACAAAACATAATTGGAGTCGAGGATCCCCACTACACCAACATAGAAATAAACAGCAAGCGTGAATAATCTTGATGAAGCCTTGGAAAAGGACTCAGACTCAAAGGCGAAAAAAGTTGTAAACACTCATCCTCCAATATCCCCACTCTGTGGGAATGAGCACCATTTTCTCTTTCTCCATAAAATTTTGAAATTATTTGTCATGGTAAAGGCTACTGATTGATGATACAACCTGCAGAGGACTAAGATTACTTTTTTACCATCACAGGAAACATCTTGGAAAGCCACTGTGAAGGCATTCGAACATGAAGGCAGGAAGAAGACAACTGTCTCTACTTCTTGGTAGATCTTCTGTTTTTTTTCCTCCAAAACCCAGTAAAATATTTTCATGTGAATATATGGATTTTGTGGAACAACCTTTTATGAAGTATTGAAATTTTGTCTGCAGGCTAGTCAGTACCTCTCAGAAAACCCAAATGACTTCCTTAAACCATTCTTGACCTCACTGCAAGCTATGGTCCTAAGAAAACAGGCATTGGTGCGGCTTCTGAGTGAGCTGGTCAGTCTAGGTAGTCACAGCTGACTCTTCCTACTTGGAAAGGTGTACAAGAGAAAGAGAGCTTAGCTGATCTAGGATGGCTTAGATCATGTCTAAAATAGTAACACCACTGGTGTGGCAGTGCAACTTCCACCCTGTCACCCCATGAAAGTTGGTAGGGGTTGCTGAAGGGTTAGATGAGACTGCCAAAATTGCCATTATGCTCATCCACAGGTAACAGAGTTGGAATTTAAATTCCCAGACACAAAGTGACTTATATGAAACCTTATCATAGGCAATTCATTTGGGGGTTTTTTGTGAGTTATTTCACTGAGGTGTTTTTTTGTTTTGGTTTGGTTTGGGGTTTTTGGTTTTTTTTTTTTTTTTTTTTTTTTTTTTTTTTTTTTTTTTTTTTTTTTTTTGGGTTTTTTGTTTTTTTTTCCTTGGTTTTTTGGGGGGTTAGTTTGATTTTGCTTTGCTTGTTTGTTTTGTGGGGATTTTTTTGTTATATTTTACTTTTCCATTCTTTGAGGCTTATTCTGAGATTTGCAGTGACAGAAATCAGAATACAAGCATGTCTGAAGAATCTTATTCCTTGAGGTGCAAACACTTTGGTAAGGGCCTTTCTTTAAATTAATACCTATCAAATATTATCTTTTTGATAATGACAATGCAGTGCTTATAGTAATTGACTTGAACTCTACAAGGTTATTCAATACTATACACCCAAATACATGTGACTGAGGGGAAAAATCCCTGCTGCTCTTCAGTGCTCTATGTTGACTGCAACTTGCAATATTCTAGAGGATTCTGGAAGGAACGAAACATGTAATTTGTGATTAACTAGAGTTTCTGATTTTAATGACTTCTCATAGTACAGATAACGAGAAAAAAACAGTTCAGAGGCAGGCCTTATTATGTTTTATGATGGGGGTCATTCACAAGGAGGGCATATAAGTAGTTTTCAATTACTTTCTTGTTTTGACTTGACTTTGAAATAAAGACTTTAATGTAGTACTTTTTTTTTTCTATGCCGAATACTAAAATCTGGTGACCAGGAAGAAAACAATACAAACCCTTTTTACTTTAAAAAGGCTTAAGAAATTTTTCCTTTTTTCTTGTATTTTGTTTTTTAAATCTTCTAGAATTTGATTACACAGCACATTCCGGCTATCTGCCCCAGCAGGTCCCTGTATCAGGTCTTTCTGTTTATTGCTTATGCGTCATTTCAAAGTGAACCCTTGAGGGATTTCATTTAATAGAGATTAGTACTTTTATTAAACAGTGGTTAATTGAAGCCTCCAAGTTCTGCTAAATGTTGTTCAGTGAAGTGGATTAGTTGCTATAATTTTTGCTCTCTCACAAAAGAAAATAACATTGACTGAAATAATTACCTTTTCCATGGGTCTACTAAGGGTGACATTATAATAGGGCTTTTACCTTATGTATTTTAAGCTGGCAGTTTTCTAATTTACAGAGGTACCTCTGGTTGAGCAAACTTACAAACTATGTTGATCTTAAAAGTCCTCTCTTGGATTGGTATAATTTTTAAAAAGATTGAATTACGACCACCATCAAGAATACCTTACTAAATGTATCACCAAAACCTGTCACTGATTCTTCTTTCTATAAAAAAAGGAAATAAAAATCAGAAAAACAATGTTATGGAACATTTATAATTTTTATTTTAAATTTGTTTGTTTCCCTAGGTTTCTCTCTTAATAGATTTTTATGTGACAATATTATTTTCAGTTGACCAGCATATTAAGAGCGATTATAAAAACTTGTAGAATGTCAGTAGCTTGTTAAAGAATATTGGTGGCTCACTCAAGACCAATTTATTAAAAACTAATTTAGAAAATTTTCAATTCTAAATGAAGATGTCTGCTTCATTGATTTTATCTGTTGACTTTTCAATGAATGATAACTTAAAATTTAATTAAATGTAATAGGTCATATTAATTTTACTGCACTGTCTGTACACTGGAAAGTCTTGCCTAAAGAAAAAAAACCTAATTCTTAGTAAGATTTGGAAAAGAGGATTAAATAAAAGAAAATAACTCACCAAAAGCAACTGTATCAAAACCACCCGGAAAAACCTCTTTGCTTCTATGAGAGTAGTGATAATAAAACAGCTCCTATTTTTGCCAAGCAGAATAATTCCTGCTGAGCTCCAAGGGACAGTGAGGAAGGGCTCAGTTCAGAGTTGTGCAGGTTTCCTCTGGTTGCTGTCTAGCACAGAGCCCTGGCCAGCTGTGCAGGGAGGGAAGAGGCTGCTGTGGTGGCTGTGCTCCACAGGTACAATCTGCAACCCCACCCTGGCTGTAGCATCCCGAGGAGCTGCTAAGTGTGAAAAATGCTCAGTACCAGCTTCAAAGAAAAAAAATTAATAAAAATGCTTAATTAGCTACTACTGCTGTTGTCAACCTCTGCTATGTTTACTGTCTTCAAAATAACTCCAAATAAGTAAACTTGTTATGGCAAGATAGGTTTCCAAGTTTAGAAGTTAATATTCTAAGAACAGTTTCTAATTTCATAAAGACAGAGACACTTCACACCAAAAGTAATCCTGGAAGAAGTAACAAAAAGGTTGCAGTGGAAATTATTGATATTTTACACTATTTTTAGACAGTTAACGGAGAGGAAAGGGAAATACTGTTGGAGAGATGACTTCAGTGGATTTCACAGGGAAATGCAGGAGGACCAAAATTAGTTTCATCTTTTGAAAAGCATTACATGAGGATTGCATTTGGCCAAACTTTACTATTGATTCTGACAATCAAAGCCATGGTGATCAGTGGTCTAGCCTCACTGAAATGCAGAGACAAATTTGGCCCTGAGCTTCTCTACTTTTATGTCAATATTGGAAATAAATTATATATCAGACTTCATTTATTTAATTTAGTGCTTTCTAATGTCACTCCCTTAGGACTTGTCAGGCAACACTCATGGCTTAGAGAGTCATTAACAGCACTAATCTGTCTGCTACTTCATCTGCAGAAGAGGGTCTGCAACAGGAGATATGACAACCAAAAATGAGTTCATCTTCTCCAGCCTGCAGAATTTACAGATTCACAGCAGGAATGAGGATCAGATCAGCACATCTATTTGAAAAGTGTGCAGGCAGAAGTGACAGGTCAAGCCAGAGTGGCTACTGATGTGGAGGAAAGCCTGATTTTTTAGTAATCCAAGCGACTGCACTGCAGCACAACCAGGAATATTATTCTCTTTTCCTCTTTTATGTTTCTGCAGCAATTTTACACCTTTTCAGAAGAAAAATAATAATACAAACCCTTCATCTCTGAGGATTTAAAGTGCATTGTCAGTTCATAATTATGCACAGAGAAAACACAAGAACTCATTGATGGTTTGGGAAGGTTGCAGCTCCAAGGGCACAGATCTCTGCATTAGAACAGGCACATCGGGTCAGCAACCCCAAATTAACAGTGGCAGTCAAGGAAGGAGCTCTGAAGAAGGAGTCTGGGCTGGGTTTTCTCTGAAACTTGGCTGGATATTCTCTGCTCCTCCAGCTCTTGGAGACATTGGTAGCTGGTTGTGGGGATGATGCTGGTGAAGGTGACTGATTTCCATTTCTGTGAATTGGAAACTTCTCATTACAACCACAAATCTGGCAAACATCTGATACAGATCTCCTGTTCTCTGTGTTCACACTTGAATGTTACTAGAGGGCAAATCACTCATCTGCAGTAAGCATCTGCCCTATGCAACGCCTTGCAAGCCTCCCATTCTTTAATTACTTTTCTGCATGTTATTATTTTCAAAGGCTTCATTACAAAGGAAATGTACAAGATTAGACTCAGTAATTCACCAGCAGCCAACCAGTAATTCAGCACCATGGCTCTAGGTGTAGTATGTTTTGAAGCAGACATTTAAAGTCAACTTCTGAAAGCTGGATCCTTCACCAAAAGGAAGAAATCTAAATGGTTCCCCATGAAAGTTCCCCGTGGATTCTCCCAAATGTCATGATTTTGTGGTTGTCCATGACTGCAAAATGCTCAAGTTAAGGAAGAATCAGAAGCCTGCATTTATGAAAATCACACTGCAAGCCTCATAAGCACAAGGTCTGCTTGTGAAAAATGCTCCTCTGCATTATTTTCTCATGAAATCACATAATCAACACAGGACTTTTATGAGTCCTGAGTTATGTAGTGCATGTTTGCACTAAAATGAAGTTTTTAAGAGCCTGAATGCTGCTGGGCAATTGGCTTGTCCAAATAAACTGTACTTAAAATTCCAGCTGTGATACTGAAAAGTACTTTGCAGTGTTCTTTGGTTTAGCCTTCCTTTTCAGCACAGATAGCTGCATTCTATAACATAAGTTGTACTTATTTTGTCTATATCAAATAAAATAAAAAATTAAGATACCTCTAAAAACTCCATGGCCAAAGAATAAGACTAAAACCTGGAAGCTACAACCGCAGAGCTGATATTCCCTTTGCTTTAAATGTCTCTTTTTCACAACTTAAAGAAGAATAAGAGTATTACCTTATTCTATAAGGGAATGCTAAGGATCTAGGTCACCTGGTTTGCTATTTTACATTCATATGCAGACAGCTAGTTAGCTGAAACATGTGAGTTTTTTTTTATAGGGAAAAAACCTCACAAGAGGTAATAACACAGAATAAAAAATGAAAGGATGTCACAGTTGAAGTGGAGTTGAAAACTAACACAATATATCTCAAGTTTCTGAATATTTTATTCAGACTGTTATTACTTCATTTCCCCTAGAGCTTCTTCATAAATGTGTTAGACCTCAAATATGTGGGAAAGTATAAAGAAACAAAGACAAGAGGATATTTTACAAAGATAGATGCCCAACAGACGTGCTATTTTGTAATGTACATTTGCAATGAGAACAATTTGTTCTCAGTTTAGCTTTTTGATGGTATCTTGATATTTTTACCACAAAGCACATATTGTCATATTAACATTTTAGCTAACAGAGCTGAAGACACCAAACCAAGCATTTTTGGAGACCACCATCAAGCAGACTTTCCCTCTAACAACAACAGAGGGATCTTCCAGGGTAAAAATTGTTTGGCTAAAAGCACAAAAGCAGAGCATTGCCTGGAACACTTTTCTGCTATGATGGAATGGAGCCCATTGGTGGAAAGTAAAGCAAAACAATCCTGTACTTTCTTTCAAAATGACCCAAATACTGGGTTACCCCTTCCCATGCACTCCACAGCTGCTTTTTCTGAGGTCTAATTCAATTCTGCGGAACACAGAGAACACCACAACGTAAAAACCTACTTCTACCCTCTCCTTTATTCGCTTTCCTAAATATCTTTCCTAAAGTCTCTTAGCTGCAACCAAAAGGCTGCCTGATACTGGCAATCTCTTGCCACTGAGATGGCGGAGAGCTTTCCAAACTGAGTCAGAGAAGATTTTTGAGTGGCAATTTGGAAATTTCATTTATGCTTTTTCTTCAGCATTTTTCCCCTATCAGTTTCATAAAAAAATAAGATTGTCTATTAATCTTTTAAAAACAAATTCTGCCCTGTGGCATACTTTCAAGCAAGTTTATGCAGATTACTCTCTTACTACTACCCATAAATTAAACTTCTCTTTTATTGTAACAATGGAGAAAGAACAATTCCCCCAGCAGTGTGATGGATTTTTTTGTTTAATTGCAATTTTTCACAGGCAAGAAATGATTAAATGTATATATCCTCCCTCCATAATTACAAGTCTACTCTGCTATAAGTCTATCATTAATTTAACATTTATCACTTCTATCTGTAGTTACACTTAAATCCAGTAACTTGCAGATTTTTAAACGGTTTACATAACTTAACTCTTCTCCATGCAGATATAAATCTACCAATGTTCATTGTAGGCCTCAGATGCCTGAGTCTTAAAATTAAGCACAGAAAACTTGATTATCCTTACTTAAATAAATGCAAAACGCAAACCATGAAAAAATGGAAATATGACAGATTTGAAAAAGAATGTCCCTACTTGTACATATTTAGCTTTGTTATAACTGAGTATGATTTTATTAGTGCTTGGACACCTTTAGCTTTATTCTGTTAGAAAAAAAACACATTAAATGCTATTAAAAAGTAACAAGAGAACACCCCTCCAGTCCATGTAATCCCCCCCTAAACATTGTCCAAAATGAAGAACCTTGAATTGACGTAAGTTTAAAAATTTTGATTAGCAGGACTTGACAACACAAAGTACATTGTTTCACCCTGACTATTTTGTCAGCATTCAGATGGCCCACTTTCCATGCCTCTGTAAAGGCTGATGTTGTTTAGTGTAATTCTTTGAGTCATCAGGAAGACCATCTTGTTAGACTCCACCAGGCTGAGAATCTGTGATTAAATTTCACATGGGGTGTTCATGGGATGAAGAGGAGGAAGACGAGGGCTGTGATTACAATCTGCAGGTGTTACACACACAACCCTAGGCCACAGAGTTGAGTTGCTGTCAGAAATTAAAGGTAGCTATCAATTCTATATCTATCTCAGGCGTTTGCAGTCAATCATGTAGATTTTTATTATTTTATTTGAAGGAGCTCAAATACCATTAGCAATTAGTTAACATTAAAAAAAAAAATTAGTGGGTTTTTTTTTTTAAGACTTAAACCAACATGTCTGTCGGAACTCAGGACATACCTCTGGGAGTCTGGAGTTTCCTGTAACCCTTGCCAGGGGGCTCAGAGACCCTGGCACACAGCCCAGAACACCATTGGGTTCGAGTGTGGGCCATGGAACAGCTTGGCACCTTTGCATGAGGAGATAGAGGCCACGGCAGTTTAGATGGTATAGGGATAAAGTATTCACAGAGTGTAAATGTAGGTTTTAGGATTTTTGGTATAGGGGTTTCTGGTGACAAGATGGAGGGATTTGGGCGTGTCTAGCCTTTCTTCTTCTTCTCTACCTCCATCCTGTCTGGTGATGTTGGCACTTTTAGATTGGTCTAGAGTAGAAACTCACTGTCTAGCGTAGATGATAGGTACTGGAAAATAACTGTAAATATTGTACACGTAGTTTGTAGTATATAAAGATAACACCGCGCTGGGGGAGGGCGGAGTGCCTCTGACTGTCCTGCTGAACGGATCTCGGCTGGACAGGGAGAAAGAATTTTATAGATAAGATGTAATAAGTAACCTTGAGACCAAAAAATGAGGAGCCCTGACTCCTTCTTCAAGCACCGGGCTGGGAAAAGAAACTTTTGAACTTTTCGGGGTCACTCTGACCAGCTAGAGAGAGAGAGAGAGAGACCCCGACAACTGGCAAAGGTGGGCCGAAGAAAAAGTGCCTAAGCGTGTGTGGGGACAGAGACAAACAGCCGGACTCCACACATGTCCTTCACGGAAGTCTCCAGTGACTATAACCCAGCTTGAAAAATTCTACTTCTAGCAAATATCTATGGTCCTGACATTTTGAAGGACTGTAAAATGCAACAGTACAGGTGCAAGTGGCACGGAATGTGGTGAGGTGACAATATTTAGTATAAATTCTTCAATATATGTAGCATCTCCAAACATAGAAAAATCTATCACTGACTCATTGCCACCAACAAATGTTTACTTAAAAGCCTGAGAAAGACTTTCCTAGTAGCAAATCATTGCTGGAGTATTGCCAAAAGCAACACATAGAGTGTAAATGAACATCATGTAATGTGAGGGGTTTTACATATTTATGTATGTATTCATATTTGACCATACGTGATCCAGCTATGTATTCCAAAAAAATTAACTCTCATAGATTTCAATGCACAAGGCAGGCAAGATTATACCATTTTTTGACATCTGACATAGTTCAGGTTTTTTAAAACATTAAGTTCATCCTTGGCAATTAATCAGGACAGCTTCAGACTATAGCTTCAACCATATCCTACAGCTATTTGTTCTGTGATGCTAGTTATCCATTTCACTGCGCATTAAAATGTTCCATATAATGATTTGAATCTAAGCACAACATGAAAATCTTAGATAATTCACTAATAATTAGAAAACATGTAGAAATTGGTTACTACTCTAGTTTTCAAAATAAAGACACCTTTGTTATTATTATCAATCAAAAGGCTGAAAAGTTATCCTAAGCCTTCAATCACAGATTTTCTTTTGTGATTAAATGTATAAATGATTGGCATCTGGATCTAAACACAGTGAATCAAATTCAGTTTCAATCTCTCTTGACTGAAGTGAGATTTGTGTGCTTACATGAAAGGTGAATTTGATCCATAATACACAATACACAATTATTTACCCAGACAGGCTTAATATCTTGCAAAATTAATTTTCTTTTCAACCAAATATACAATGTTCTTCCTGCTGTATTAAATCTTCTAGGCCTGAGATACAATATGAATGATTTACGCAGCCTTTGTGCAGAGTCTTTCAGGTAATCTGCTTGGGAAAAAAAAAAAGAGGCTGTATTCTAACTGCAGCCAGAAATTAATTATCCTTTTGTATTTGTGTCAAGGGCGAAAACTAAAGGTTATTTTTAAACCTTCAGTTATTATTTAATGATGAGCTAAATATCTTTTTCCTCATAGACTCTACATGTGTCAGGACTGTCCCTGTGCTCCATAATTTCTGGGCTCTCACTTCCAGGATGTGCAGTAAACACACTATCACACTTTCAACATACTGCCAGAAAGATCCAAAGGGAAAAGTGGTGAAACCTGCAAGAGGACAACTTGAACTCGATGTGTCTGCAGCTATTTTTAGAACAGAAATCAACTCTTTTGGTTTAGAATTATGAAAAATAAACACAAATCCTTTATCAAACCTGGTTCAATATTCAAGCATCAACACAATGGAGATGTTTTAGTTCAGCAGTTTTAGTTCAGCTTATTGTTAACACCTATGCTACTACTACAATCAAAATGTTCCAAATAAGCTCTCAAGAAGTTTTCCAGAAATCACAGAAATATTCCTAAAATTAGTTTAATTTCCCTTAATATCTTAAAAGCAGCATATAATAAGCAGCCAACACCAACACCAATACCAACAGAAACAAACAAACAAGTGAAAAAAGTTATCCACAGCCATCCTTCTATGGTGGTCCTTTAGATAGCCACAGAATTCACACAGAATATTTGTGGAAAAGCTGTGGTAGGCATTTTACAGCTGTTATGGCTAACTCACAACATTGCCAGAGAGGATTTTTTACAGTCACATGGGATGGTTTCTATCCTGTCTCTTTCTACTCAATTTCATGTTGCGCACAGCTGCACGATGGACCCTTGTGTTCTTGCAGCTGCTGGTCACAGGAGCCAAGCTGAAGGAGGCTGCCTCACATGCCGAAAAGGAAGGTATCTGATGCTTTTGTGAAAATGAAGTAATACAATCAGACCTCATACAGTCCACCTCTACCTAGAAAATTTGGTGAAATCACAATGCTTAGCCCCTGTCTGATGTTCTGCCCAGCTATGCATATTTAGATAAATGGGTTCAATTGTCTTACACTGTGCATTGGTTAATTCAACAGCATGTGAGACTTTAATGGATACCAAGTCCTTCCCACTTCCCTTTATTTCCCTCCACCAGTGTCCTCCAACCTACAACAATGCAACAAGCTAGAGGACACATCCGCCTGTTTTGCTGCAAATAAACTATACTTCAAATAACTTTCTGGAAAAACTGACACTAATGCACTAACAGGGACATGATTTGCTCCTTTAAGATCTGAAATGGTAATCAAGGCATTTCTTTCATAACAAAGGCATTATATTTTAGTGGTGCCTGTAAAGAGTTATGTATAAAAAAATTCCAGCAATTTATTGCAATTTACTAATCTCCAGTTTATCCTAAGTGCCTCATGACCTCATGACCACTCACATACATAGTCCTGCTATTTTTTAACAATCTCACACATTGAAAACAAGTCGTGTCCTTCTCTTCAGACTACTCTGCTGATAGCTCAAATTTTCACCACAAAATGTAGTCTATTATAGGTGGGAGTGTTGCCTTGAGAAAAGAAGCTAAGAAATAATATTAGCAATTTTGCTTCCAATGCAGAGTCAGCAGGATATGTACTGAGCCACACAGTACCAGCTTCAGGCTTGTAAAAGAAATGGTCTCAAGCAAAAGCTCATGTTTGCTGTTTTTCTGGCTTCAGTGGAGATCTGAGCTACAGTTTGCCACTGACAAAATAACTAATGTGCTTGCCCAGACTGTGAACAGGAACCTCCACCCTGAATTACATAAGTTAGTAAAAAATAGTGAGGATATGCTGTAAGCACTTTTATCTTTCACATTCATCTTCGTCTCCCTATGTTACAAGACTATTTAAAATAAACTCCACTATAAAGGAAGTATGTTATTGTGAGACATGGGCATTATGTCAGAAGTGAAGAAAAATTAAGAGGAAATGGGAAGAAAACTAATCCAGCAACTGAAGAAAATCTAGACGAAGATATTAGGTTCTTAAAACC
This sequence comes from Serinus canaria, assembly GCF_022539315.1. NCBI lineage: Eukaryota > Metazoa > Chordata > Aves > Passeriformes > Fringillidae > Serinus > Serinus canaria. The sequence goes on along the minus strand of NC_066343.1, from coordinate 5,347,779 downwards.
CAATTAGGCTTTTAAAACCTTCAAAATACAATAATTAAAGGAGGCTATTAAGTGTACTTCTAGAAAACCTAATTCCATTATGAAAGATTGGTATTGATCAAACAGATGCATAACTAGCCTTGGATACATGTATATATAGGGTGCCAGTGGCTTTTTTTTTTTTTTTTTTAATCCAAATGTTGACAACTAAAAAGGAACATACATGGGTCTGAGCATGGGTCTATTGCAAATGCTTAAGCATCATAGTGAATCAGCAAACTCTTCTCTTTTTTTAAAATTAAAAATGCCTTCAAAACTACTGCTAATCAAAGGATCAGGTCTTAAGCAGCAAAATATAAATTAACAATCATTGAAGAAGACCAATTTTAGACCTTTAAATAAAAACCATTAAGTCAAATTCAAATCAAGACCACTGGAAGTCAGTGATTTTATTTTTACTGCTGATTTCTTTTTCAGCAACTTAAATTTTCTCTTCAATTTGGTTACATAAAGCAGTATGTGAAAATTGCTTCTTTTTGTATGTTTTAGTACATTGCTTATCCTTCTCATTCATATCTTCAGAGGCACTTTCCACATGAAACATCGATATTAAATGCCACCACATATTATACGGCTTTCTGCAAAACAAGTGTAAGTGGAGAAGTGATACCAACAATTGTGCAATCAGGGGTTGCAAAATATGAATATCTCAATTGGTCTACTGGACCAGAAAGATGAACCCACTTTCAGTAGTGTTACTTCTAATACATTATGGCAGTAAAGAAAAAATGAGCATCTTACTTCCCACAGATATTTCCAAGGTCTTAGAAACTTCTATTTGAACCATTCTTTAATTATCTCTGGCACAGACTTCAGAAAGCTCTGTGCAGTCAAAAGTGAGAGTATTAACTGAATTTTGCTCTGGTTCAATAACAGTAATTACGATTCTCATGCAATGTAAGAGTCAACTTTGTGCAGTATGTACTGTTGATGTGAACACTAAATAATACTGGAGACTGGTTGGAAGGTCGCTGCTTTTGTTATCCTAGAGTTCCTGGTCTGGAAAATCCTGAATTATCTCAATACCCATTGAAATTTACGGGTGTTGTAGCCACTCCATGCCCTGTGGAACTGGTATTTCAGCTCTGCCTTCTTCCACTGTGACAAAGCTAAGGCATCACAGAAACATTGGGTTGGAATCTCCCTAATGAGACGAGTTTCCACCTCCAGTGAAAATTCAGAGGACATGTGGAGGGAGGCTGCTATTCTACACATCAGACATACAGTTTAATTTCTCATCACATCCTTGGGACAACACATGGGCTTGCAGCTTTTCCTTAAGAGAAGAAAAAAAAATTTAAAAAATGTTTTGAGTAAAAAAAAATTCTCAAAGACAGTTTATTGGAGTTTTGGTTTGACAGTGCTTGATGCATACTCAAATTCAAAAGTGCCGTCTTCATAAATCTAAGCCTCAAAACAGCATTATTTTCTCTAGATACTTTTCTGAATAGAAGTGCTTTCCTGAAGTCCTCAATCTGTTAGAGTGATTAAGCAATACTATAAATACAGTCTTGGATTTCACAAATTCTTTCCATTCTTAAAACATACTAATAAGTTTTAACAGGTGACAAATGCATCATTTGAAAGGAGGGAAACAAGTACTTTCCCTAGACAGCATGATAATTTATTGCCATGGGCAATTATTTACGCTAACCCATTAACCTGTAATGAAATATATAAGACACACAGGGAAACAAATAAGAACCCTGACTTGGAGTATGTCAAGTTTTTTTAGAACCAACCTGTCAAAAATTGCTACAAAGTCTTAATCTGAACCAAAACCAGCTTGCCTCACAAGTATGAATATACTTGTTTGAATGTAAACAGCTTTAGTTTGATGATTTTCCATTGACTATGTTTTTGTAGTGTTTATACCAAGTGGAATGGGATGCCACTTCATACATTCTATAACAAAGTAACCTTACAAAGTTAGACTTCCTTTTAATGCACTTCTTGCTAGCATTTTCCCCTCATCCTGGATTTCATTCATTCCCTTTCCTATAACACATTCATCTTTCCCTCGAGTATTTTCAGCATCTCTCTTGCTTTCTCCTTACTGGCTTTGCTAGTTAAATGATCCACCTCCTCTGTTCACTTATCTCACACTGTATTTGTTCTGCTCTTCTCTAACTTGTTCTGGTAGCCTCTGAGCTGCAAGATGGGCAGCCCACAACTGGCTGAACTCTGCCTCTACTCAGTGGTCCTCGGTCACATCTTGCATAATTTCCTGATGGCTTAGCAGCCTCCACTGAATACCTTATAGTCCACAAAGCAAAGCTTTTGCAAATGAGTGAAAAAGAGGACGGCAGATTACAATTTGAGCAGAAAGCCAGCACACTGTATTCTCCCTAACACACATGGGGTTTTATTTTGTCTCTGAGTTTCTTTTCAGGGTTGTCAACTTTCATTTTAAGCTCTTTCACATTTCATATTGAAACTATTAGGCCAGAGGTATGTAAATTTGCTGCGATTATATCATGTGTGAAAGGCTATAAAGAATAAATGTTGTCTGCCAGAGATGCTGCCTCAGCTATCAGGAGCTTCCAACATGCTCCATGGAAAACAAGCACATACACACAAGTGCATCTGTGCAGGCCTGGGTTGGTAGCCCAGGGACCAACAAACCAATGTTGGCAATATGAAATGACAGGACAGCCAAACCAGCAAAGAGAGCATGTTTGTGCATAACAGAGATGGAGTTTTACTCTGGAAATCTACCTGGGTATCTTCCTACAAACATAACTTCATCCTTGTGTATATTTGTGTTGAGGAGAATGTAACTCCTCTGAGGCAGACTGGTGATTTTGGTGTGATGTTAATTACCTCTAGTTTTGAATAGTATTTATTTCCCATGGTAATAAATCTAGACCTTGCTAACTGTAACTTTCAGTCCTGACAGAAACAAGAGTATCACTGTGAGTCTGTGTAGTTAAATATGAACCAGGATTTGATGACTGAGCAGCAAACAGAATCAACTACTTAAAGCATATTGCAGGAATCACAATGTTACTCCCACAAAACATCAAAAAAAATATTTAAGTATGCTGCATTATCAGTGCTTCTTTAAAGAACAGGCTCCCAAATGTCTTTCCTGGCCTCCCTAGGTCATATTGAAGGTTTTAACTTTTCACAAATGAGAATAAATAGCAAACCAGTGGTCTGTTTTGGTCTGCAAAAAACTAACAGACTGAATGCAGCTTGTGCTTTGGCTGTTTCTCTTTTACATTCTGTTGGTAAGAGAGTGTATGTCAAATAAATTTAAAATCCATTGCTCAAGTAGCGTGGCACATAAGAGCTTGTGCTTAGCATATCAGTCAGAAGCAAAGATTTATAAACAATCTTTAAATACTCTTATTAGGTCAATATAATTCTCCCCCATGAAAGAAAAGTCTCTTAAGGTGAGAGCATTTTTAAATCAGAAAAATAATTTTTTGAAGCTCTTCATGACTAAATTTCACTTACTTTGAAAACTATTTTCTAGCTTATCTTTAAGCAGAGAAAGGACATATTTAAAAGTATCCTTAAAGAAAATTTATGTTTAGTGCTATTTAGCTGATATTTTCCCTCAAGTCTTACATAAAATTTGTCCTTTTTTCCTCTTTCTGTTCTATAAAACTTAAATCAGATAATGTGCTGTCTGTTCCCTTAAGGCGTATAACACAAATGTTCAGAATTGCAAATTAAGTATGTGCACTGGATATTTACATTCAATCTTTTCTATTTCTAATTATTTGTCTGCTTTATAATAAAACTAGATGCTCTGATTATATTCCCTGAAACACTGTTTCAGTCTCCTTGTTTATTTGATAAGAGGACAAGCTAAAAATGATTTTGTTAGTCAGATTTATTTGATGAATAATGTAATATTCCTTATGTGTCCCATTTTTCCTTTAATTTCTAACTGGCTTACAGTCACACAAATGATAGGTTTGCCCTGTTTTTGCTGGCAAGGTACGCCTTTCAATCTTCTGTATTTGACTGTTCCACTGTGCAGATAGAAATTGTACAGTGCATTTCCATGGGAAAATTACAGTGATGCAGTTTTTTCACCAGCTTTCACCAGGGGTGGTATTTTAGGTAGAGCTGGAGGGGTTCAGTTAAATTAATCTTCTTTAGAAAGACAATCTAGTGTTCAACCCAATCAACTGATCAGAGTGAAAAATAAAAAAATCTCCAAACAAATCTGTGATTTTAAGCATTGTTATGGTTAGGTTCACAGAAACAGATGAAGGTGTGCAGAAGGGAGGGATTAAGAAAAAATTAAATAACTTTTATATCAACAACAATCACAATGGATTGTCTTAGCTCAGCTGCTCTACTTTGTGGATTGTGATATATTCTCCCTCTAAATGAACAGAGCAAGCACAGTTATGGTAATACACTGTTGATGCCTTTGCTGTGTAGAGGATAGTGAAAATCCACTTTTGATGATTTTTTCTCTAACTTTTCTGTGATGGTGCAGATGCATCTCCCTGTCTGCCAAATAGAGTTGGGCAGGCAGACACTCATTTCGGCACAGGGCAGCATGGTATGAGGGAGGGCTTCTATTACACTACAGGAGAGGAGTACTGTGGTAACAAAGATGACCAACTGCAAAGAAGAGTCTTCAAATTACAGAGGCAACTGTCACTCGTGTTTTAAGGAGTATTTCCATGGACAAGTAGTCCTTGGTCTCTTGAGAGATGTGCACAAAGAGAGCTGGTCTGTTTCATGCAACACAACAGACGCACTCCATTGTGAAGTGCATATATACAGAGTAAAAAGGAGAGGGATTGTAAAGCCATTTTAATTTTGAGAGTATCTTGCAGAGCACATTACCTGAAGAAATAAGATTACAATAAGGCAGTGTAACTTTAAAGCTCTCTATATTTCCTTTTTGAAGTTCTTAGCTAGAAGACATCTTAGTGGAAAAAAAAATCTGGCATCACCATCTTCATATTGTTTTATTGAATCACAGGGATACTCTATTAGACTGCATCTGTCATTTAAAATTTAGAATAGGCTCCTTAGCAGCAGTCTATTCATGGTCTTGAAATAATTAGGCTGCTGTCCTCCTGTGCTTGAGGCAAGTTAGTTCTATTTGGGAAAAGCAGGTGATTAACACAGCCCTCAGGTAGCTCTTGTTCCAGTGCTACTGTATCCTAACTGGGAAACTAAATTATCTTGGCTCAGCAGCAACTCCTGATCCTAACTTGGACTAGTACCTCAAAGCAGCTGGTCTCTACGGCTGTTTACTTTCTTCCTCCAGATAAGGACCTCGTCTTTAGCTCCAGACCTGGTCAATACTGGTCTGCCAGATCTGTGCCTAGAAGTTTCACCAGTACTTTCATCTACAGTCAGGAATCTCAGTAGTAAAGCCTTTGGCCACTCTTTACACTGACTAAAGGACGTTTCTTATTACATTCTTCTTTGCAGTGAGTTTCTGTTCCAAAGAATATAAAAGTTTCTGCATGCTCCTTTAACTGCAAAATGAGTGTCTTACTTACTGGGAACCACTTAAGAGACTTTTGCTCATCCTTAGCTATGACAAAAATCTTTGCATTCCCAGCAGTCTGAGTGAGCTACTGAAACAGCCAGAGGTTTGAATCTCCTGGGAGTTAAACAGCTTACTGCCACACCCTCTAAAATTCCTCACTTGAAACACAGGATTTAATGGCTAAAACAACAGAGACACACCAGAGACACATTCTGAATGGGGTGGTTCTTTTCAAAGTCCCACTCCACACACATTTCTGTGGTTACTGAGGTTTTGAGTTCTTCTCTTTACCATGCCCTATTTTTCATCCTGAGATAAATACACACAACGTCACCTTTTACAAATAGTAATTATCAATTAAAGCCAACTCTTTCTCCAACCTCAGTTAATTAGCAGAAGCTATCAAATATACATGGAAGATTTATTTGATATGATGGCAGTAGTTTGGAGGACTGCTTTCAAACACAAGCTTTGCCTCAGGATTTCTTTTGGCAAAGAGATGCAGGACCTAGAATTTATGATATTTCAACAACACTTAAGACTTAAAAAAAAATATCTAATAACTTCCTCCAAAAATTTTCCTGTAACAATTTCTGCATCCACTACCAAATCTTTCCATTCACTGGAAGCTCTCCAAGAGCAGAGTATCACTGAGACTTTTTACCAACACTGGCAGGTCTGCAAACATTTTCACCCTTACCTGTAACCTCCCTTATTTCGTCACCAGCTCAGTGCCCTCCTGCCCTCTTCTATCTGCCAGAAGTATACAAAAATAGAGAAGGAAGTGGAAACCAGAGAAAGGTTTCCCCTACACAGTCTTTCAGTTTTCTGTATCATTTTGGAATGAAGACCAGAACCTCAGTCAAGACTAATAATTTTCTGAAAAAATAAGGGTAATTAAATAAAATGCAGACAGAGAAATCAAGTTTTAAGCTGTAGTTTTTTAATGAGATTTTCACTATCTGAAGTCAGGGTGTGTAATGCAAACACATTGCATATAATTTTCTATATCTATTTTGTGGTATTAAGTCCTTTTTTAATGGAAAAATAAGTAGATTGTTCACTTTAAATATCTATTATTTCTTGAATTTGATAATAAAAAAAATATCATTAGTTGCTATTGAAGAAATGAAAGTGTTATGCTGAGCGAATACAAAATTTCCTGCTTTTTTAGATGAAAATTATAAGTAATTTAGGTCTCACTAATTAACAGCATTCTGAAGACTACAGCCAAAGTACTGGAGAAAAAGAGCATCTTGTCTTTGTCATTGCATATAAAATAGTACTGCTTTTGTTGTCTAATCAATATAATACTTTATCAAAAAAACCCAAAAAGGCACTGAAAATTGTATATGAAAATATGAATACTCTTATGCCTCCTCCCCCATCAATGTGCTTTTTGAGTTGAGAATGATTTGCCTTTCTTTCATTGCATTTTCTATTTGCAGGTTTCATTTTTATACCCATCAACTTATGACAAGAAAAAATACATGCATTATAGATAATAATTTAAGAAATCATCAAGCAAACCATAGTAGTTTGAAATTATTTGGGGCCTTCTTTATTTGTTCTCTCCAGTGATAAGCACCAAATAGTTTACAAATAGAATTTCAAATTTGGGGTGATACGGTCTTTAATATTAGCATGTTATACCATCTACAGTAATTTCCCTTTCCTCCTGAAAGTGACATCCAAATATGAGAGTTTCTGAAAGAAAGAAACCCATGAAAGCTGTTTTATTTTCCTGTACCTTATACTATTAATTTTATCAGATGATTTAAAACCTCCTACAAGCATTTTCCAATCCAATAATACTTAAAATACATAACTCTCTTGTCATCGTGATCATCTGCAACACAGCAGTAAAACTGGAAGATGGCTTGGAGATATTTAGTCCAACAAATCCTATTTCCATTACTTGAAGAGTGGAAGAAAGTAGAAATTTACTAGCTCTTTTTAGACTGTATCAAAATTAAAGCAGTCTTGTCTAGGAAGGAACATACAAGAAGCAGCATCTTCTGAAAAGCACATCTGTTCCTCTTGCCACTCACAAAACAGTGCTGGGAGCCAGTTTCCCTGGTTGATTTTTTATGCTACACTGAGCAAACCAGCTTGTCTCACATTTGTTCCTTAGTGAGCTGGGGATACTATTTCTTGAAAGCCTCACAGACAGGAAGCATCGTGTCTGAAGTGTAGGAATTTAGTTATGCAATATTAATTGCATTTTTAATAATTCAGATGGCACTAACTCATAGGACCACTGTCTGAAAACAGGATCTAGTTGTTGCAGGTACTTCACACAGAAATACAGGGACTCAGAGCTCAGCCTCCTCTAGGCAGTGAATAGAAAGACAAGCAGACATGGAGAGTAGGAACACAAGATTAAACTGACAGCATCAAAACGAAGATCTGAACTTGATTTTCATCAGTTTCCAATGACACCATATCTTAAAATTTTATTTTGCAATCTGATTTCTTTGTTAACAGCCACAGCCAGTTTTGAGCCACAAATCCATCTCCCAAAACCTTTCTTGGATCTATATTTCAGTCAATTGCTTTTGGTTGCACCTTTCTTTCTTCTTGCTGGTCCCTCTATATACTACAGTTGTTTGTTGTTAGACATTCCTTGCCTTTACAAACACACAGTCACATCCATCCACACAGTTTATTGCTAATTGGATTACATTTTTCCTGTTCTTTGACCTTGAATTTTTATGTGCTCAGCTCTTTCATGCTATAGAAGTATTCCTATTATCTCAGCTCTCTTATGCTGGAAAAGATCGTAAGTTAGACAAAGGCCTGGGGTTATGGCCAGTTTTCAGAGACTGCTAGTTTGATACTTGTGTGTTTTTAATGTTTATGCCCTGGGCATGCATAAACAATTCTAATAATCTCTTTTTTATTTTAACAAGTCACAGCAAAGCAAGAGCTTGGTCCACAATAGGAGTCCCTGAGGAGGCAGGAAATGTTTCACATTTGTCACATCTGTGACACTGCTAGGTCCTGTGTCATGGGAGACACATCATGAAACATGACCACATGAAATACCATACATATGTGCTGATACATATGGCTTTTGAATAAGTTTCTTTGATACTAGGCAACTTGGTCAGAAATCTGTTCACCTGCCACTCTAGTAGTGGATATGTCATAAGAACGAGGCATATATAATATATGACATATTATGCATATATATATAGTATACAAGTACTACAAGAAGGGATATTAAAACTCATAAAAATATAAACACATCATTGGTCACACTTGAATGCAGAGATTAAAATTTGAAATGTTTTGAGTCACTCCAGATGAAAGAAACCTAATCACCTTCCCAAATTCTGAGTTTATTGGTCATATTGTCCTGAAAAGAACATGGAACCCAGATCATGACTGGATCTCATATACCTTGCACACATTAGCCCAGGGCAGTTTCTGTGACAGAAGATAGCTTGCTGTACAAGCATTATATGGATCCTATATGCCATTGTAGCAACAAATAGAGCCTAGCACGAGTCCAAGAAAGAGGCACTGTACATGGCTTACCGACTATTTAAGCATCTAGTTATTTTTCTGTGCTTCTAGATAAAAGAAACTCCCTTTTTCATCTATTATGTGTTTCCTGATAAGTAGAATTGTGACTGGATGATGGAGTCTGAAAAAGTTCTGTTTTCTGGATTCCCCAATCCAATGTTTCCTTCAGCCTTCCTTCTTACCAGGGCAACTGTAGAGAATTTTTTCACAATGGTCAGAAATTAATCTTCATTCTTATACTATTTTCATATAATACTTAATCAAGACACTTAATTTAATCAGAATATGTTTACAAACATCATATAGCAGAGAGCCATCAGGTACTCTGCAGTGTTTGACATGGGTGTTTAATATCACGCTCAGACACCTTCTTTCCCCATTTGGTATATATAGCACAAAGATTCTTTGCTTAAGGAAGCTGAATTGTGTCTCCCATTTGTAATGCAAAGTAAAATTCATCACTCTTCATCAATGAAGGGGCAGTGTGCCAGCAGCTGGAGGGAAGGTAATCCTGCCTCTGTCCTCTGCACTGCTAATGCCACACTTGGAGCACAGAGTTCAGCTCTGGTCTGGTCTCTCCAGTTTGAAAAAGACATGGACATACTGGAAAGAATATATTCAAGGGCCAAAAAAAAAAATAAAAAAAAAATTAAAGGACTGAAGCATCTCTCTTGCAAGAAAAGTCTGAGAGAGCTGTGACTATTTGCTTCTAGAAGAGAAGACCCAGAGTGTCATATCAATGTGTATAAATACTCAAAGGGAGGGTGACAAGAAGATGGAGCCAGGCCCTTTTCAGTGGTGCTCATAGACAGAGACAGAGGCAATGAGCCCTCACTGACATATATATGCCACTTAAACCTAGCAAAAAACACTGGAGCATTTGAACAACGGAACAGCTTGTTCAGAGAGACTATATGATATCCATCTTGGAGATGCTCAGCTCCTGATTAGACCCAGAGCTAAGAAACCTTCTTGCTCACCATGCCTAAGCAGGAGAAATTGACTGGATGATTTCTGAAGGTCCTTTTGAATATCTCCTGTAATTCAATAAAAAAGATAGTCTCTTCCTTTAACTTATTTTTATTGGTTTTTACTTTGAAAAGTATCACCCTTTCATCATCCTGGCTCAGGGTGTGCGGAGGCTTTGGAGCGACTGTCACTGATCTGCATAGATGTAAGTCATGATAGGATAAGAGTGTGATATAATTTGCAGGGTGATAGCAGCTCAACTATGCTATCACAGGAAGTGGTTTGTCTAGTAAACAGAGCTTCTCATCTGTTGATATGAAGAAAACTGTGTAGCACAGTAAGAACAGCTATAATTTAAAGAAGATTTCAGCCCATGCAACTGCTTTTTTTTTTTTTTTTTTCTTTGATTTCACAAATACTTTTGGGGATGTACTGAGTATGCACAACATGTCTCACTGTATCCATTTCCAGAGGTCACGGGGTGTATGCTAGCACCTCTTTGGATAAAGCAAGAAATCATCCTGACATGACAGAGAAAGCTTTGAAAGATGAAGTGTTTCAGAATAAAGAGTAGCCTGAGGCTGTGGCAGAAATGTATCCATGGAGGATCTTCACAAGGAAGAAATGTTCGCTGGAGGGTTGTGGTGGAAGGAGCAATATAGGGCCAAGGCTGTGACTGATAAACAGGCCGTGGTTGTCAGGAGTGTAATGCTACTCCATATGGATGGATGCAGGGGCATGTTAGCACAGCCAAAAGCCTGACAGCAGGCAGAAGTACAAAGCATGGTTTAAGCCTGCAAACTCAGGTATTGATAGTCATGTAATCTCTGAAATCAAAGTAAAGTATGGGCTGTAATACTGATCTTGACCAAACACCCAAGCATTGAGCCATGCCAATCTTTGGGCTGGCTTAACCTTAGCTAGCAGAAAGCTCACTTGAATGCATCAGCAGGAGTTGAATCAGCCTTTTTATTAGAGCATACAAATATGTATAGTCAAGACATCTGAATTACAGGTCAGCAATTTTCATAATCGTTCTCTTCCAATGCTTACCAGGAATAAAGGCTAGTTGCACGTCTGGAAACATATAAATGTATATCATTACCTAAGAAACTTCAAAACTGCCTGTTTACCGGCTTTAATACCTTCTTTCAGTTTTCCCTTATGGATTTGCTTCTTACTAAACTATTCCTTACAGAGAATTAAAAAAAAAAAAAAAAAGAAAAACAGAGATTCTTTTAGGAAGAAAAATGTAAGCATCAAGCTACATGCAAAAAGCTACATGTTATTACTCTGCTGTATTCTCTACATTGAAACTCGTGACATTTCAAGTCCCTCTGTTAGCACTGGAGATCTTGTTTCTAGTCATTGACTCTGGACAATGTGGAGGACTTGCATATAATCTGAAGTGTAGCAGAGATTTGCACTTGAAACAATTATCAGAATTTCCTTTGTTGATTAAATGAGATCTTACTCCTCACCAGATTTTTAAAAACCTCAGCAGATTGTTATGGTGTAGGATTACTGACAAGTTTGGTTGTGGGGATTACAGTTGTTATATGTAGGTGACAAACAGGACCATTCATAATAAAGAAAAAAGGAGAGGCTGCAGAAGGATATCCCAGATCCTAAATGAGAACTCAGTTCTGATGAAAACTCTGCTCACTGATAGTCTCTATAGGATCTCATTTTATTGTTGGTTATTGAAAATCATGGATCCTGAACTTTCACAAGAGGGCCTTGAGCCGAATTATTTGTAATCACTTTTCCAAGTAAAATTAGAATTTAGAGACTAAATCAGGCAAAAAAGAACTCCATCAAATGTTCTGCAAAAAACATGGTTCATCTGTAGCCTTTGTTTTGCTAATAGGTATAACTTTTATCTCACGGCTAAAAAGATGTACTAGGAATTTGTAAAATTCAGTTTTGAAGAAATGTAGGTCTTTAATAATTACATACATGTAAGAAAATAGGGAAAAATTGTGATAAAGCCTAATTTTGATTCTGAATTTCTGATTACTATTTCTCAGTACCTTCCACACCACTGAATGGCTGCATTACTATTTTAATAAAAAATATTTGTGATTGGGCAGTTGAGATGCACTGTGCTAAGTACCACATATTTTTGCAAAGTTTACACTGAAGCATTTAAGCATGGGTCAATTCCAAGTCATACCAACCCAGTTGTTCCTTTGTCTGCATACTAAAAGAGCTGTATCTCTCAGGGCAGACAAGAGAAGTGCAATTTTTCCTTCACAATAGCTCTCTTCTGCCTCCTTGTTGAGATTGCAAAACAGTCTCCTCCTGGAGATGAAAGGCAAACTACAAACGTTAAATAACACGCCTTCAGTACATTGCTGATGGATGAATAACAATATTGGATCTTTGAGTACTTAAACAAGAAAATAACTTTACTGCCATGCTTTTAGCAATTTCAACAGAAACAGCCTTTGTGGCCTCATGATGCCAATTGAACAGTACCCTCTTCAATTCATTTGAAATCATACCAGTGTCACATTTTATTTTAGCTTTCACTGAGAAACATCCTCTTCTAGTGTGGAAAATAGCTTTAATACCTGTCTGATTGTTAAACTTAAAAGCACATTGTTGATTTTTTTTTCTGGAAATTTGCATCATACAAGGTTAGCTTTACAAACAAAACCCCAAGAAAACATTGTTTTCTCAAAATGCACTAACCAAACTAAAAGATAGAAAACATTTCCATATTTTGCCACCTTTTATGCAACAACATTAGCACTTAGATCTGTAGTGAATTTCTGAAGTGAATATCCATATTACTTCCCTTACTAATCTGGGATATGAACCAGTTTAAGTGGGTATGAATTATATTCCTTTTGGAAAACAGTGGAAATGGAAAGACCTGTTCTCTGTGGTTTCCAAATATGTGCAAGCCCCCAGTGGGGACACAAGGCTGGTGAGTGTATTGTGTGAGTGCAAAGTTCTCTGGGACACAAAGCACACTGCATGTTTCCGCACACATCTTCAAACCTTCCACTGTCACAGTAAACACACGACAGTGCTTGGCATGTGTAAAACAAGCCAAACCGCACTGGTTAGTTATTTCATGTTCTTATACGCTCCTCTATGGCATCCCATGGCCCTCATAAGGCCCAAATCTCATTAATACACAAATATGGCAATTCTCCTGCTTTATGTACCCTCTCTGCCTTCTCTTCCCACCATCAATTGGCAAGCCATTGTTTTTTATTCTTTATTTTCTTAATATTTTTCTGATAGCAAAGTCAATCACATTGGACTCCTAAAAGATACAGCTTGATGAAGTCTGTAGCCCCAGGCAAAAAGAAAATTCATAAACTGTTGTGAAGGGGAGATCAAAATCTTCTCTGATACTGGGTAATTTCATACTTGGCAACAATATTGGAAAAAAGTTGATAAATGATCAGTTAACCTGAACAACAAGGAAAGGAAAGATCTAACAAAATTCAAGAAAAGGAAAATCACAGAACTTGTGCTCTGTGCCAATAGACACACTGGAGAGGTTCCCCTGCTGTGGCTGTGTTGGACAGATCTCTTGGCAGAAGAAGTCACAGATCTGGCTGATGACAGGTGTCATGCCTGCCTGTGTACTCACAACTGCAGATTAAGGCTTATTATACTGGAGAGTCTAGAGGAGATCTCATAATCTGAAGTTTGCATTCCTTGACCCTGTATTTCTCTCTGTGGTGTGCTCCTAGCCACTGCTAATGCCAACATCCTGTGCCAGCAATCACAATTCCAGAATAAGTTTTACACATTTTAAAAATGGACATGGCTGGTAGGAGGACTTGGGGCCTTCCAGTAGCACTTCAGCACCTGGAATACACCATGGGTATTCACTCATAAACCCGGGGGCACAGGTTATCATGTAACATTGCCACAACACGGATGGGTACATTCTCCAGGTGATCCTGGTGAGAGGAGGTCTCAGCCTTCTCCTTTAAAGCCAGCATGATGAACATCACAGGGACTATGGGTCCTCCCAGAACAGGCAGTACCTCTGTGCCCAAATTTTGCCTGGTGCTCTCCCAAGGTCTGCATAACAACAGTAATTTACATACCTGCAGGCCACCCTGAACTTTTTATCCACTGATTTATACATTCAAACAATGCCAAGGTTTCCTTGCTTGGGACACAGGAATGCTCTTGGACACAGATAGAGGCAATCTCCCAAAATATCATCAAGGGGAGTGAAGTTGAGGCATTGGCTCTTGGCGGAAGTTTTGAGCTGTGCTGCTCTACATCTGAAAGCTTTGAATTAACCATTGATTATTCAGGGTCCTTGGGTCAGAGTAGTATCTACACATTAATATTCACTTGCCCCTTGCTCTGCTTTTTCTTTACCATTTTACTTCAGCCTCCTCAGAGTCAGGAAGAGATTCAAACCACAGGTACTGTTGTGACACTTGGCAACTCACAGGGACAAATAGAAATAATGTGGGGAACTAAGCTGGAACAAGAATAAATGACACGTTACCAGAGCTGTAGTAACATGCACCACCATCTGCAGGAGATAGAAGAAAGGGCAGTGTGGCACTTCTTGGACCCCTGAGCACTCACAGTCAAGTGAGCAATTTCTCTTTTTGCAGTTTCAACTCCACCCATGACAAGTATATTGTACATAGGGGACTGATCAGAAGTTTGACAGAAGTAAAATGTCCAAAGTGCACATCGCATTAACGTAGGTTCTCAGCACCAACCACAGTAGTGCACCACATTTCTTCTGAACGCAGATCTAGTTCTAGTAGAGATACAGCTCAGGAAGATCCATCTGCTCAGCAGGCCTATGAAGATGTAACATCTTCATTTGTTATTTTAAATGGCCTTTTAAAGCAGACAGACAAATAGATGCTAATACAAAATAATTTTAAAACTTTTGCCTTTTCCTACTCAGTGACCCAGATTTAATTATATGTACAATATTTTGATCAAAATACATAGAAGACGACATATGCACATTTGTTTCAGTAAATTTTCTTTATCATCTAAAAATTTTATGTCAATTCTAGTCCTATGATACTTTCAAGTTAAATTATTCACTGAAAACCTGCGGAACAGTAACATTCAGTAAATAAATATTTTGATAATTAATAATATATTCATTCTCAGTTATATTTTTAACTATCATTTATATATACATACATACATCTACATCTATATCTTTATCTATATATCTATATCTATACATTATCTCTTATTGTATATCTTTGTGTATATATATATATTACTCTCAGGTTATCTTTATTTTGCTTGGATAGGTAGATAGATCTCTCTTGAGATCACATTTCAGATTTGAGATGCACATCATGTAAGTTTTAACTTCTAGTTACTTTCGTGGATCAAACACCTTCCCTTCACAATAGAGATACCAAGTTTACAATACTGCTAGTGAGGATGAAATAATTTTCTGGAGCACAGGTAAAAAAGGTTCCTAGATAATTACAACGTGTGTGTCCATAAGAAATAAAATGTTTGTAAAAAAAAAAAATCCAAATGTTTCTCTAAAAACACAAATAAACACTAATATCTCAAACATTAAATGTATTTCAGAGCAAAATCAAGTATTTTCTTTCTGATTTATAATGGTCAGATGAAAATATTTGAGGCATCTTGTAAGCAAAATCATTAATTATTGAACATGTCTTAAAAACTAATTGTTGTATTTCCATAGCTGATAGGGACAAGAGTAATTTTTTATGCTATATATTGTGCTGCAAATATTCAGCAGCATTGTGCTTTCCTGAGCAAAATAACTGCCTTTACAGAGATCAGAAATTGCTAACTAAATGGAGAAGAAAGCAAATTGAAATTGATAAAAGTAGTTCACAGCTCACAGCAAAATAAAATTTAAAACTTGAAAAGAAAATAGAAGCCAACATTGAAATACACCTGTGAAATTGAAGTTAACAACACTTGTTTCTCTTTATTTTGAAGTTATCATCACTCATGTCAGGACCCTTCCTGACCACATAGCACAATCTGGGTTTTAAAGTCAGAAGTATAGTGTGCCTGAGAAGTAAAGCCACATAAGGATGACAACTGAAAAAATACAGAAAATGTAACTCTGTCTTTCTTCTAAAAAGAGATCATATAATTTATCACTTATGATCAAGAACTTTTTTCATTTATAAAATCTGATCACAAAAAGCTCTCCAGTAGCTGAAGGTTCAGAAAATGGACTCAGTAAGTTTACTGCGCAGAGTATACATATTGCAGATAAAGTAAACAAGAATGAAAAATAAGTAGTTAGTTAGTTAAGTTTCTTAATATATTTTCCCAAAACTTAAAAGTCACATGTTTATACAAATAATCATTTTGAGCCATCAAGTACTACAACTCTCACCAAAGCCTTTTTTCACTGCTCTTTAAATGACAGCTTTTGAATACTGGAAGACATTTTGCAAACTTAGTTGGCTACTCTAGTATTAAGACCTGAAGTTAAAATAGCCATTGTCTTCTTGGTGAAACCTTTTTTCCCCTTATTAATTGGATGGTAAATTAATTAGAATAAATTGTTTACTTTTTTGACGCCAGCTGTATGGGATATAGACCATATCAAGTTTGGATTGTTGCTCTTTTTCTTGTTTATGAAGATGCTTCTGACAAAGTTCCTAAGCTGGGCTTAGCACTATGCCTGAGAACGCTGAGTTAGAAAAACTTTGGGAGTTTAGATAAGAGGTCCATTGATGTGACACTTATTTTTCCCAGTGATCCATTTTTATGGATCTCTGAGCAGCAAAATGAAGTATTATTTCAATACAAACAACTGAACAGCAGGCAAACCATTTTAACCAGCACCACCAAAACACAAGGCTCTGAAAACAAAATGACAATGACGATCTCCTGACACAGCCATTAAAACTAACCATCTCCCGGCAAAATATTTTAAGATAATGGTATAATGGTTCACGGCTATATTTTGCTAACTTTTGCTGGCAACGAGTGAGAAGAAATCTCTGGTTCTACATGTAATGGTACAAAAAGGTGACCTGGAATCTGGCTGACCTTATGTTAAAGCATGAAGGGAGGGATTAGAAAGTCCAACAGCTTCCTCTGCCTTCATTATCTCTTATCTCTCAAATAAGATGGGGAAGGAGGTAAACATGCATTGCTTGCCACAGGAACCAGGACCTTTGTGAGTAGGGTTGATGCAAGCATGTGCTTATTATCTTTAATGAAAGAAAATATATTTCTTCCAGTTCAAAAGAGATTAAAATCAACCCCTGAAACTTGTAAACTACTATGAAATCGGGACATGAGTCTCTGGTCAGGTTAAGCCATAAAGACATTTTTAACAAAGAGGTTGAGTCTATTTCAAGTGGAATATGCTCTTCCAAAGGTATCAGCATGATCAGAGGCTACCCAGAGGATCAATTTCCACCACAGTTATCAATCCCCCTCTATAAATTTACTGTTGTTTGTGACTTTCTGCTCCACTGTGTCTCTAGTTACCATTCAGACCCTAAAAAGACACTGGTGCATTTTAACAATGCAGTGCTCTTTGCCCATACACTGGAAAAGAATTTTACATCAGTATTATTATTATTACAACAAAACAGATAGAACATTGTTTCCTGATCCTTGTTTTTGGCTCAAGACTCCTAATGTTGTCTGTCCTTTTGGATGCCTTTTATATTATACTGCTTTCTATGCCATTGCTGTTACGATTTATTCTCTGCTTTGGCAGTATTACATTTATTAAAAAAAGTTTATGCATGCAAAAGTCTTGAAAGTGATTGATTTCTACTATCAAAGAGGCACAAATGTATTTTTTCCATTAAAGTGAGCCTTTCAGTCTTGTTTTTTGGTTTGGTCAGAGACTTGGAATGTTTTCCTTACATATTTTCATTTGAACTGATACAGCAGAAATAAACCATTATGACTAACTGAGGATTAAGACTGACAGATTGTGAATGGCAAAAGCACTCTCCTTCATATTTTTAAGACCATCAATTTCCCTTATAAGGATTTAAATATATCACCCAGCAATTTGTTATAAGCAAATGCTTCCCTCTACACTGTTTCCTTGTAGCATTTAAAAAGTCTATTCATTATCCTAAAGCCCACTGTCAGCTCTTTTCAGGTACTGATGAAGAGGAGGTTATCTTCTTGATAATTAAGAATATTCTGACAGGTGTTCATGCCAGGTGAGAGCAATGCCTGGGAATCTCTTTGCTAAAATAACTTTTGAAACTCTGAGTAAAAGAGACCCTGCGCTGCTCCCACAGGACTCACGTTATCATTGTCCTTAAGTTTAGAGAGACATCACCAAAAATCATGCCTTAGAGACATCTTTAGAACTGTGCCACCCAGGACACACTAGTAATTGTTGTAGTCTAATTCCTGACTTAGGCTGTTAACTTGGGGAGGGTTCAGCCCTTGCTGGTTCAGCAGGCCAGTGCCCGTACCCAGACTTGCTCCCCCACTCCTGTGGGGTCCCCTGCCAGTGTCCCCTGCTTTTTGGGGGTGAGGTGGCTGTGGCTAGTTGAAAAGTAAAAGAGTGGCAAGAACTGAGTGCAAAGACTACAACAAAAATTAATGCAGACCTTATTCTCAAGGTAGATAGTGCTTTCATGGAGCCCAGACCAAAAAACCCCCCAAAACATAAGCATACCATCTCAGACAAGAAATCCACAGTGGTGGTAACAAACAACAAAATCAGGGATGCTGAAAACAGACACCACTTCTTGATTTATGTTGCCTGTTTTCTTCTGTTGTCTGTTTTTGGTATGTCAGAGCACAATGAAGTTACAGAAAAAGCTTTTCTAGCAGATTAATATGAAATATTTTCAGTATGTGTCCTGTCTTTCCTGAGTTTGCCTCTTAAACATCATTGAACACTGCAGCACAAATGGTTTTATGACTGAGATCCCAGACGAGATTCAGTATAAGAAGAAAAAAAACATGACAAGTCAGTAAGAGACAGGTAAGTGTTAACAAGCAGAGAATCATAAGAGAAATGAGAATTTGGTATCCAAAAAAGAAAGGGCTATTGGAAACTCTGCTTAGGTACCAGTGGGTCCACACTGCTTTTCAGCAGATGGCACTACAGTCCTAGTGTTGGACATTATATGTGCAAGTCACTTGCACTCCCAGAAGATGACTGCCTCCCTGTTTATGCACGTGGCTTCAAAAAGGGACTTCACACTTTGTAATAGTTTGAGAAACAATGGCCAAGTGGAGCTAATTCCCTCTATGAATGCAATTTTTTCCTAAATTGTAGAAGTCATAAAATGTTTACAGTCATAAACAAATTACCAATTATTTTGCAAATGTAATCTGACTATGTTCTATTTTGTGAAAATCTCAGTGTCAGATAACACTAGTTATTTACTAGAACATTGTTCATGAGCTGTCAAACAATATAAAAGCTCTGGAGAAAGAATAAAATATCTTTTGATGTATACACCTATTAAGACCAAAAAGCAATGCAAATTGCATAGATTCTATTAGGGCCTTACAAGACAAAGACACTTTTAAAAAGAAAACAACATAGTCTACTGAGCAAAGAGCAAATGCAAAGAAGCATTTTTCCTGCTGAGAACAATAGGCATTACAATGGAATAAAAAATCACCCTCATCTAGGGGAAGGACATGATAGATCTTTTAATGGTGATGACAGGAAATTTCAAGCGATTCCTTTAATTACATGACGCAGGCTCTCCCTGCATATTACAAACACATTTTCATTTTTAAAAAAGATTGCTTCTTGAGGTAGATGCTACTATTCAAAGAAAATTAGTTCAGCTGAATAAAAACCCAGTTTCAAAAACCCCAAACCTCTAGGGGGTTCAGCACTGATTAAAATAATAGTTTGGAATGCTACCTAACCAACACCATTATGATACAATACAGAAAATGTGTACTGTGATTCATTTTAGGGCATTCTTCCCACTCCCAATTGAGTTCCTCAGGAGCTTGGGATTACATCGGATACTTAAACTCTAATATGTACTCTAGGTGCATTGACATTGGCTTCTACAAAACACAAAATCCTTATTTGAGTCACCTCCAAGAAAATAAGAATATGACAGTCAAAAAATGGCAAAAATGGTTCAGTTTCTTTTGATTTCACATGAATTCCAAACAAAACTTTTCACATTCTTTTTCTCCTGAGACTTTCATGGTTTTCATGTTTCTAGAGAGACTGGACTCTCTAAAATGTTGAAGCAGTAAAGCTTTTATAAAATGCTAATTCCAAATTTTCCCCCAGCTCCAGCATGGTTTCAAGCAGAAAAATTTACCCTAGATGAGAAAAGAAAAATTTCTAGTAAAAAGTTTTTATAAAAAGGGGGGGGAAATGGTACACTAGGGCAGTTTCCAAAATGCCACAGATGATCAAAGAAAATATATTAGGACATGAATGTCAGAATCAGTTGAAAGTCCTAATAATAGCAGCATAGAATATGCCCTACATTTATACTCTGATAAAAGAAGACTTAGAATTTTAACATGACTGAAACACAGCAGATGCATTTCATAAACTAATCTGCTAATCAAGTCAGACTTAGAACAGAGATGCTTCTGCTTACACAGAAAGAGGGACAGGTAAATTTTTCTCCAGCCTTCATTTAAATTTTAATGTTTTTCAGATTTTACCAAGCAGTTAGTATGAGGCCATGGCTGAAACACATGAAAGGCTTAGCCCCAGATCATATTAAGATACATCCTTATGTTCCAAAGCTGTTCTTTACTGCATTTCATGGTTCAGCACCCTCTGATATGTTATTTGTTACTAAAACTCTCTTCACAGCAGGATTTCTTTGATTAGCTTTCTACAGGGAGGCTGCACAGAACCCAGAATAAGTGCTGTTGATTTTCTGTATATGCCAGCTCATAATCTTCAGAGACACCTCAACAAGCTAGAGGGCTGGACAATCACCAACCCTACGAAATTCCACAGGGGAAAGTGCCGGATTCTACACTTGGGCTGAGTCAGTCCTGAATGCATGGACACACTGGGGAATGAGAAGCTGGAGAGCAGTGCCATGGAAAGGACTTGGGGGTCCTTGTTGACAGCAAAGTGAAAGCGAGTCAGCAATGCCCTGGCAGCCAGGAGGGCCAGGCATGTCCTGGGGGGCATCAGGCACAGCATCACCAGCTGGGCAAGGGAGGGGATTGTCCTGCTCTGCTCTGCACTGGGGCAGCCTCACCTCGAGTGCTGGGAGCACTTTTGGATGCCACAATGCAAGGAGGTTATGAAGATTTTGGAGAGTGTCCAAAGGAGGGCCGTGAGGATGAGCCTTACAAAGGGTGGCTGAGGGCACTTGATTTGTTCAGCCTGGAGGAGACATCACTGCAGTTACAACTTAGTCATGAGGGCAAGAGAACGAGCAGACACTCTCTTTTCTCTGTGGTGACAGTGACAGGGCCCATGGGAGTGGCCTGAAGTTGTGTTAGGGGACATTTAGATTGGATATTAGAAGAAGGTTCTTTACCTAGAGAGTGGTTGGGCACTGGGATAGGCTTCCCAGGGAAGTGGTCACAGCACCAAGTCTGTCTGGGTTCAAGAAACATCTGGAAAATACTCTCAGAAGTTTGGTATGACTGTTGGGTATGATGCTGTGCAGTGTCAGGAGCTGGACTTGATGATCCCTGGGTCCCTTAAAGCTCAGCTTGTTTTGTGATCCTGTGATCTGAACAGTAAAAGCAGGAACTAAAGCAATGCAAGACAATGTGATTCTTTTTTGAATATTAACAGACTTCAACTAAAGATTGAGGAGTGAAAGCATTTCTTTTCCTTTGCTCAGATGAGCTCCTCAGACCACACCAAATTTGTATAGCAGTGGGTATTTTTTAAGATTCAGCTTGGGCATTGTTTCTGCTTACTAAGGAAGCTCAGCAGAAGATAAAACCAGATAGGAAAATTTCTCTTCTTTTTCGTAAAGGGCCACCATACCTTGGATTAGCTTAAGGCTGTATTTTAGTTAATGCAGTTTTTAATTAACTGTATTTCCAGTTAATGCAGTTTTTTTCCTGTGTTCCATCACCCAGCTAGATAAATACAATTTTTCCTAACTCAAAACTAGCTAAAAGTAAAGCTGAGACTATTTGATGCCATCACTTGCCTAGTGAGCTCTCATTCAGAAATATGCAATTCACTTTACCTACACTAATTTCTTCATATCCATTCTCATACTGCAATTACTTTCCATTTTGTTTTTTGATTTTTAGTGCTTTTTGCCTGTTACCCTGGAAGTAACAGCATTTATTGATTTATGTCTGTTTATAGCGCAGCTCAGGCAAATATTTTAATACACGTTGCCTGAGAAAACTTTGTTAGCTTTTTACTAACTGATTCACTACCTAGATTAGAGGGCATGCAATAAAAGGATCTGGTAAGGTATTTACTGCATTGAGCTGCCACTTCAGTCACATATGTGGAGCTGGACCAGTACCAAGCCCAGAAGATGTAACCTTTTGACTTTCTGCCACACATCCAAAAATGTGCCAGTACATATCAATGATATTTAGTGGATTTTCTGTAGGCACCTTTTGAAAAACATATTCCAGTTTTAGGCCGTATCTGAACTGAAAGGAAATTCACCTTTTACAGGGCACAGCAATTCCAAAAAACACACTCCTAAACACTACTTTAGGAGGCTAAAAATAGGAAGTGGTCTTGCCATGAAACAGTATACAAAGGGAAATAGTGGTTTACAAGTTGGATTATATAAAATTATTTTGTGACTTTTTGCCAACAGAGGGAAGTCTTTGGGTTACATAAGCTTGTCTGTGTCTGTGTTCAGAGGTACCTGAAGAATTATATAAGATTTTCTTTTTATGAGCTGAATGTCTTCAGCATCTGCCTTCCTCCCAGTACATTCTCCTAAATAATCAAAAGACTGTTTACAGTTATGGCAGCACAGATTTCAGCACAAATATTAATTTTCCCAAAACCTGAATACTTTGTTGAACAGTGAGTGGTCACTGATTAAGGTATTAATATTCTAGTACTTACCACTAAAGTATCTATAGGCCAGGTGGTTCATGTACTCATAGTTGTAGTTTTCCTAAAATAAAGCCTTGCTTGTTTCTTAAGTTAAGAATATTTTTATGCAGAATAATAAGAGATATAATTTATAAATCAACTATTTGGCAGAACAAGACAGATAGCCATTGAAACTGCATGATAAGAGATATAATTTATAAATCAACTATTTGGCAGAACAAGACAGATAGCCATTGAAACTGCATGATGCATTCAAGAACTTCTGCATATATTTATAAGGTATGTATACATGTATATAAATATTTATATCTTTATGGTTGTTATCTGTTAATTAAAGCAGAGAGTATGCCTAACAACTCTGAGATTTTAAATAGTGAAGTAAAGCAATCATAGGCTCAATAGGACCATCAAGTTTAGATGAGACGTTTGAGATCAACCACCAACCCAGCACTGCCCCAAATCCCTAAACTACATCAGCCAGTGCCAGGTCCAGATGCCTCTTGAACACCTCCAGGGATGGTGACTCCACCACCTCCCTGGTGCATCCTGTTCCAAAGCATGGCTACCCTAACAGCAAAAAAGCTTTTCCTAGTGTCTGATCTGACTCTCCCTTGTCTCAGCCTGAGGCCGCTCCCTCTTGCCCTCTCCCTGCAGGCGCTGCAGCGGATTCAGGCCCCGGCTCACCTCAGCCTCCTTACAGGGAGCTGCAAAAAGCAGCGAGGTCCCCCTGAGCCTCCTCTCCCTGGGACTAAACCCCCCAGCCCCTCAGCTGTCCCTCACGAGAGATGTTCTCCAGTCCTTTCAGGAGCCTCGCTGCCCTTGGCTGGCAGGCCCCAGCCCCTCGGTGTCCCTTTAGAAGTGAGGGGCCCAGAGCTGAGCACGGCCTTGAGGCCGCGAGGCCTCCCCAGTGCCGGGGCCGGGGCGCGGTCGCTGCCCTCGTCCTGCTGCCCACGCTGCTCTGGACACAGCCCAGGATGCCACTGACCACCTTGGCCACCTGGGAATGCTGCTGGCTCATACTGAGCCAGGAAATTAAAAAAAAAAAAAAAAAAAAAAGCAATACGCTTGACAAGTGGCAATGAAGAAATGAGTTTGTTCCGCACCCATGGTTACTTCTGGAAAAAACCCTTGACTTTGGCCAAGCTACACAGGGCTATGGTAAAACTGCTTACTTTAATTTAAGTAAAATTTGTAACCAGTAGATATTTTTACATACTCAGAACAGGAAGACTTTAATTTTTTACCTAATGACAGCCTGTTCTTTTCAAAAACTTTGAGAAGAAACAACCATCATTTTGCAAGTCCTACCCTTCAAAAACAATATTTGACCCTGTCACATGTGAGAGATACCTAAGAGCAGTTGCCCAAAGCTTATTTCTTTGTGGTCTCTCCTTTGATGCTTCATTGCAGACAACAAACTGGATTTTTCTCAGAAAGCATCAAAACTGCTATGCTCTGCTAGTATGACAGTGTGATGGACAAAATTTTATAGCATTGTGTGGTATTGCATAAACCTGCTTATGATAGCTGGACTAGAGTCTTGCTTCCTGAACTTGCAGGCATAGAATAAGCTTGTTTCTAGGACAGCCCTATGGTAAAAGTTAGTTATGATACATCTCCCTCAGGCTACATCCATTGTTGTCTCAGATTTTACATCTTATGTAGCTGGCCTTTTTCTGTGACAGACTCAGCACTTGAGGAGTGCTAGAGTAGGACAGAAGCTTTTTTTTGAAAGAAAAAAATTCTGTGTCTACCTCATACCAGCTGATACAAGTCTTCCTTTCATGCCAGTGTTCTCTCCTAGCAGTGTAACCAACAGAAGGCTGAGACCATCAGTGACACTGATGTGACAATGTCTTTAAGAAGGAAAAAAATGGCTGCAGTACAGCAGCCATGGAAGTGAGAACGTGTGACGGAAAGAACTCTGCAGAGCCCAAGGTCAGTGGAAAAGGAGAGTAGGAAGGGCTCCATGCTGGGGCAGAGAATCCTGTGAAGCCCCTGTTGAGGCAGCTGTGCCCCTGCAGCCCCAGGGGGAGCAGAGATCCATCTGCAGCCTGTGCAGGACCCCATGCCAAACTCGGGGGGATGCTCAAAGCAGACTGTGATCCCATGGGAAGCCTGCACTAGAGCAGGGTCCTGGCAGGACCAGTGGAGAGCAGAGCTGACGCAGGAGCAGGTTTGCTGACGGGACTTGTGGCCCCACTGGAGCAGCCTGCTCCTGAAGGGCTGACCCCATGGGAGGGACCCACAATGGGGTAGCTTGTGAAGAACAGCCAGTGGGGAGGACCCATGTTGGTGAAATTTGTAGAGGACTGTTTCCCGTGGGAAGGACCCCACACTGTGGCAGGGGAACAGGGTGAGAGGAGTCTTCCTTGGGTAGGAAGGAGTGGCAGCGATAAGGTGTGATGAATTGACTTCAGACTCTATTCCCCATCTATCTGCACTGCTCACTGGTAGGAGACAGAGAAGTTAGAAATTACACTGAGTCCAGGACTAAGGGAGGGATTAATAGAACCTAGTCTCCTTTGACTGGCAAGAAATTAAATAATGTCCATGAGCTGAGCCTCTTTTGCCTGCAACAGTAATTACTGAGTGATCTCTCCTTGTCCTTATCTCAACTATAATGAGCCATTGGTTAATTTTTTCTCCTCTATTCATCTGAGTCAGGGAGTCATAGAACAGCTTGCGAGGGCACCTGACATCCAGCCAGGGTCACACCAGCACAAATGCACATGTGTAACACTAATGCAAATATGTGTGGGTATATGTATGTATACACACACACACACACACACACACACACACATATATATATATATATATATATAGAGAGAGAGAGAGAGAGAGAGAGAGAGAGAGAGAGAGAGAGAGAGAGCACATTTTTACTTATATTTCAGAATTTATTTGGATTCTTATGGAATTATGATGATTTGCGAAAATGCTAGTATAGGAACAAAAAATCTTTGTCTGAAAAGAGGAAAAAGGATTTCCTCTATGAAAGCAAAACCTCTTCTTTTCCAGAATGCATTCACAGTGGCTGAGAGATAAAGGCCCACAGCACTTCATACAACCAACCTCTCGAGCATGAAAGATGCTCCTCCACACTGGTGTCCAGATGTGAGGTTTTGAATTTTTTTGAACTAAGCTCAAGCCTAGTTTAAGAAAAGGGACCACCAGTTTTGCCAGACGTTTCACAAAATATGCCAAGGTGGATGAGACTGACAAGGATCATCAAGTCCATCTTCTGGCCCTATACAGGACCATCCCCTAGGGTCACACCGAATGGAAGATGATTCCATTAAAAGAGTAAAAGCAATTGCTAAAGCAATTCCTCCTTTGCATACTCCATGTTACTGCTTCCCCTGAACATGGCACAGAGCTACACAGAAAAAGCCAAATGCATATGAAATTTCTTAGTGAGAAATGAGCATATGTGTGAAAGCTGGAATAGTGCAGGAGAAATAAGGAGATCAGTATTTCTGAAAAAAGCACTGACTGTTGTAACAGTGATTTTTCAGAAAGTGTGTGGAGTCTGTGAAGACTTTGAATAAATTGAAAGGAGATGTTTGTGGCTTTTTTTTTTAAACAAAAAGATTTCAGGAATAAAATTATCTAAAAGATCCACTTTATTAACTATGTTTTTAAATAATTTAAGAAGACTAATTTCTTCAATAAAACTTCTACAAGACAAAGTGGAAATTTTTCTGACAAGACAAAATTGTCTTATAAAGAAATATTTTGTGAAAAAAAAATTGCTAGTGGGTTAACATTACCACCTGCTCTTGCACTCTGTAGATATATGCAACTTATTGTATCATTGTGATTGTGGCTGGATGGCAGAAATACAGACCTTGAAATCCAAAGCCCTGATAAGGTGCCAATGAGCCTTAGGCAAGACTGCAAAATCAATTGCAGTAGACAGGTTTATATATTTCTTTATAATACAGTATAAAAATATTTCTATTTAAAATACAGGATCTGAAGAAGAATAAATTCAGTTTTGAGTTTTGCTTCTGTGAATTTTTACTGGAATGAAGAATGACCAAGCAGTATATTTTGGTGTAAGACTTTTGAATCTCCTTATCTTTCGGTGTGAGGGGAAACCTCACATAGCATTACTCCATATGAATCTCTAGTTATCTGTGACTTTCAGTGTAAATTAATAACTTATTAACGATTTAGCTAATTCCCTGCCTAAATTAGGGCTACAATATTTTTGAATTAGCATATTATAAACTACTTCAGTAATTAAGAAAATTTTCAATTCCCTGCATATAGGTCCCTGTGGTGATTTTTGTATATTTCAAGAAAATATTTACTAGCATAGACTTAAAAACCCTGATAAAATAAAAATGGTCCTTAAAATAATTAATGATTGTCACATTCCTAATGGAACAAAGGAATACAATGCTTAAAATAGTCTTCCAAAGCCCACAAAAATGTAAGAAGTGGTGATAGATACAGAAAAAAATATAGATATTTAGTAATTACTACTACTCTTCTACAGCAAAAGTGTTTTTTTCCAAAACTTTTGAGACTTAGTGGAAATACAGTTTGCAGGTGGGTGTGGTGAATTTCATTTTTCACCTACTATTGCCCTGAGATCACTTTTACCAGCAGTCCAGTAGTCTTCCTTTTATCCTCAGTATCTTTCTTTGTTAGCTTTGGATGTAAAGTGGGCCTAAAATTCTGGAAAATAGTTCCCTCGCTTCCAGCCCTTGAATTAATTATGTTGAGAAGCATGTATTTCCCTGGTAAAAGATGTGACTTGATGAAACTGATAATAACAACAATAACCACCACCACCATCGTCATAACCATCATCAGAATTGACTTACTGAGACTTTGGACAGTTTACAAGGGAGATGGTAGTGGAACACCAGTGTTGCACTTCTGACTCTAAGGAGCACTAAATAATTTAGATTAACTAAGCTAATGCTGACTTCTCTTTCCAATATCCTGAAAAAATAATCTAACCAGCAGACAGGTAAGAAGGGTGTACCAGCCTTTACTTTGATTTGCCTTTCTTTTGCCAGCAATAGCAAATCTAACACAATTAAAGAGAAGCCATTTTTTAAAATTCTGCTCCAAAAGATATCTAAAAAAAGATATATTTTCCAGAATATGTTTCATTAAATTGACAATGTTTTCATTTCAGCTAATTAAATCTTATCAACCCAATGCAATGCAATATGTACAATGCAATATGCTTTTAAATATTAGCTTTTTAATGCTTGCTTATTCTGTGCAAGATCTTACACTATAAAGTATTTGTCATGAAAGAAAAAAACACCATCACATTATTGAAGAAGTGTTAGACAAGTATTTCTAAATTTTGGAGAAAACAGTAATTTTGCAGGGAAATTACTGAAAGAGGACCTCATCAGGATCTATAAGTATCTGCAGAAAGGCTGTCAAGGAGCCAGGCTCTTGGTCAAGTAATAAGACCAGAGGCAATGGTCAGAAACTGATACACAATATGTTCAACCTGCATATGAGGAAGAACTTTTTTACCCCGCAGGTGACTATGCACTGGAACAGACTGCCCAGAGAGGCTGTGGAGTCTCCCTTACCAGACATATTCAAGAACTGTTTGGGCAGAATCCTGTGCCAGGTGCTCTGGGATGATGTTGCTTGAGCAGAGGAGTCAGACTAGACGACTCATTGTGGCCCCATCCTGGGATTCTGTGAAACTCTCATTTCTGCTAAAGATCTCCATTGTACTAATCTTTTTTCTTTGCTTTTTTTTATCTCTATAATTATTTTGTTCATACCTTGCTATTTTCCTTTTATAGAAAGCAAACTGTTTTAATGAAATATGCCCCTTCTCCTAGTTTTTCTTAGAAGTATGTTTATCATCAGTATAGACAAATCTTAAATGTTCCTTTTTTAGTAATGTTATACATACTACATTCTTTCCACATTGTTTGGGGATGTGACAAATAGTCTTTAATTTCCACATACAAAAGCCTTCATTTACAATTTCTTTTTTTAAAATATACTGCATTACCAGCTGTCACAAATGATCTAAATAAAAGATCTTTGGATTAAGATTAGAGCCCTGCAGTAAAAGCAGTAAGAATTCCCTACAGTCAGTATGGTATGGTCTATTCCATTTGTTTCTGAGTACATTCCACTTACAGATGTGCTAACTCAATAAATGCCTGTAATAGCAGCTCTCTTTAAACTCTGATGTATTGATTTTTCCTGGATATGGGTTTAATAGGTATTATTAAATATGTTCATGAATAATAAAGAAATTCTAAATGACTGTAAGTACTTATTCATGTTGGCTTATTTGCCAGTTGTCTGGAGGTTTGATAGTTTAAAAATTTATAGTTCACACAGCCTTAGAAAATAATAATTTGAACTATTTTGTATACAACAGATTACAGTTTTCCAAAGGGTTTTTTCCTGTAACTACCCAGAAAATTAATCTAAAAATCCATATTTAGATCCATATCCATCCCTTTAGAGTATTGCGGTAGTTATTTCCCATGAAAAAATCAAAACTTCCTTACTTTTGATATCAGCATTGGTTAAGACAATACACTTCAGTTTTTTCTGCTGATGTGTCAGTACCTATCACAGCTGAAAATAATGAAAAATAATATAGAAATGCTATTTGCAAGAAAATGTAACTAGAAAGACAAATGGATCTATGTTGCATAATATGCTAACCTGAGCAGGATGGGGGGAAGGACACAAATTTATATCCAACCCCAGCACAAGAGCATGCTGGGTAAGAGATGGATTGAGGGCAGCCACATGGAAAAGGACTCGGAGGTGTTGGTGCAGCAGAAGGCAGACATGACCCAGCACTGGCAGCTCAGAAAGCCAACCACACCCTGGGCTGCTCCAAAAACAGCTTGGCCAGCAGGGAAAGGGAAGGGATTCTGCCCATCTCCTCTGCTCTGGTGAGCCCCCACCTGCAGTGCTGCATCCAGCTCTGGGGCCCCCAACATAAGAAGGACATGGAGCTGTTGGAACTAGTGCACAGGAGGGCAACAGTGATGATCAGATTGTTGAAACACCAGTCCTAGGCTAAGGGACTTGGGGTTCTGTTGAGCCTGGTAAAGAGAAGGCTCAAGGGAGGTCAAGGAGCACCTTCTGCTCTATAAAGAGACCCCACAAGTGAGGTGGAGAGGCACTTTTATAAAGGCATAGAGTGACAGGAAAAGGGGCAGTGGCTTTAAGCTGAAAGAGAGCAAGTTTAGATTAGATATTAGGAAGAAATTCTTTACTCTGAGGGTAGTGAGGCACTGGAACAGGTTGCCCAGAGAGGCTGTGGATGCTCCATCCCTGGAAAAGTTTTAGGCCCAGTTGGATATGGCTGTGAGCATCCTGGTCTCATGGGAGGTGTCCCTGAACATGGCAGGGGGGCTGGAACTAGGAGGTCTCTAAGGTCCCTCACAATCCAAACTGTTCTATAGTTCTGTGATCTCTTACTAAACCACGAAAAGGAGATGCCTACTCACTCAAAGTAATGGTGATGTCAGTACACCAGGAGCAATTCAAACTCTCCTGAAGAACCAGAACACTATTTCCTGTTTGCTTCTTTTCTCTCATAGCTTTTGGGTTTGGCTTTGTGAGGTTCTTCAGTCTCCCTCTCTGAAACACCTTTAGGCTTTATGGTTTCACTTCTACGTACACAAGCATCTCAGAGAGATTAAGCTGGATGAATACCACTGGTTTAGTCCAAACAGGGATTTCTATTCTTTAACATTCTTTTACAATTTGTCAGACTGCCTGCCCTCTTATTTTCCACCTCATGCTCAGTTGACACAGTAAGGAAAAGCCACAACACCTTTGTTTGTTTATGCTGGGTTGAACCCACTAATTAGAACTCAAAGACTCAAACTAACAGCTAAATTTGACATCTCATCAAAATATCTTGGACAGGTTCATTACCCTGATGCATATTAGAGCTGCCACATTTATCTGGAATACAAAATGAATAAAGAATACAGGAGAAATGCGAAAAATCAATTTTCAACATGATATTTAACAGAAATAGAGAAATATTACCAAGTTCTCAAGAATAGACACCAAGTGATACATGATGTCCATATTGTTAATCAAAAATCCTGGAAGAAAAAACCCTCAAATTATAAGGAGGGTTCTCTAAGTAAATGGTGTACACAGTCAGTAAAATATTCCCCATAATTTTATTCTTTGTATTTAAAGGCTTTATACTGCTTAAGGCTGACAGGAAAAACAGCATTTGTAATATATAGAAATTTGATGATTCTTGACAGAAATACTTCTGGGAGTAGTTCACAGCTGTACGCTTTGTCTTGCACATAATCATTCCTCATCTTAAACAAGAAATGCTGGCCTGATTTTTAGGAAGAGCATTAAATGCAGCTGCCAGGAGAGGAAGCAGGGGACCACTCTGCACCCTCCGATGCTCTCTAGAACCTCTACATTCAGCTCTTACACGATCCAGAGATGTTCTGGCAACACTTCCTTTCCCCTGTCACCAGGACCAGACAGAAGAAAGCAGAAGCAGCTGCAGCAGGTGCTTCCCAGGTAAGGATGTGTTGGCAGAACTGGAGGCCTCTGAGCAGCTGCCTGCAGGCACAGCAGCTCCCAGGCTCACAGCCAGGGTGCAGCCCCTGTGCGGGCTCTGCCACCTCCTGTGGGCCTCCCGTGGGGGCATGGAGATGGCAGTTTTCAAAATATCCCCTCAAACTTTTCTGCTTCCTCAAAAGCTCACATGAACATAGAGGTGTCCAGCCATGTCTCTGGTTCCAGCAAGCTGGTGCATAGTTAGGGCTCCTGCTTCAGCAGGGCCAAAGCACTGTTCAAGCATTGCAAGCTGCCTGAGAGTGCTGCATCTCATCCTGGCACTAAGCTACAAAAAATATGCAGTGGCTGGGATGGGAAAGATAGGTCTGATAGCACATACCAGATGGATTTAAAAGAAGTGAAAGGACTTCTGCTTCTTTCCTAATATTTATCAACTGTTCACATTGTTTTTTTTAAATAAACTAACAAAACAGAACAGACGTGTTGACACAAGAGTGTCTGGTTAAAAAAACAATTATTTGAACAAAGAACAGCTTATCACATAAATCCCTGAAGGCCTTGGTCAAAATTTCTAATGTGATTAACTCCTCAAATTACATTTAATTACAATGTTATTAGTTCAGTAATAGCACAATTGAAAAAGAAACTGCATAAACCCCTAATTTCTTGCCTGTCAGATTTTCAGTTGTATCTAAATAATGGTCAATGCTGCCAATATTACTGTTGTGTAGAAACAGAGGGTGAAACAGATTGTTCTTGGGTATAGTCTTTTATGAAAATTCATTCAAATTAAGATTTTGGATAATGGCTTCAACACAGTGGAACTCTGGCCTTCAAAATAATCTAAAATGCAAACTTTCCTCCTACCTCTGATACAAGAATTATAAGGAGGCAATGGATCATTTCATTAAATGAGACCAGAGAGTAGGCAATTGTCAATTATTTAAATGAGTCCTCCCTACAGTGGAATGTCTTACAGTGTACGTAAATATTGTTATGGACTTGGTTCTGTTAGTTTTGGGAAAAGAGGGTGTTTTTTGTGGATGAGTTTGATGTGGTTGGTCCAGGAGTTGGTGGGGGCAAACGGGCAAACCAGGGCGAAGGCTGATTGGACAAAGACACCAACCAATCATTCGATGCCCTAAGGAAATGATTGGCCCAGAATGAACCCCTTAAGGGACAATCAGGACCCCGAAATTCCACCAATCAGGGCAAGGATCCAAATCCCACCGATCCTGGGCCAAAGGGTGTTATAAAGGGAGGGGTTTTCAGTTGGGCGGGGTTCTTTTCAGTTCCGCGAGTAGAGAGAGCTGCTCGCGAGGGAGAGAACCCAGCGTGTTCTGTACACGTTGTCATTTTGAGCTGTTGTGAGGAGTCCAAGCCCATCCTGGACCCTCTCTTCTTTCTGGTTTATTTTTTTAAAATAAACGAGAGCCTTTTTCATCCCTTTTTGAAATCTGGCCTCGTTCGTTCATAACAATATTTTAATTGCTTTTAATGGCACATCAACCTACTCTCAGAGGTAAAACAAGGACAACCTGTGGGACCTACAGCTGAAGTAAAGATTTTTGAATATTGGACCCCAAACTGAGGCTGCAAAAAATGAAGTGCAAAGGTTGTGTGCATTAGAAAGGGGATCCCTTGAAGCCACTTCTCAGGGAATATGTGAAAGACCCCAATATGGAATTTTATGAAGATAAGTAGATAGATAGATAGATAGATAGATAGATAGATAGATAGATAGATAGATAGATAGATAGATAGATAGATAGATTTCAAATGAAAATGTTATGTTTATGTTAGGAGGAGGAGCAAGGGTGTATAACACAAGGTCAATCAAAGATGAATATTTTGCAAAGTTATCTAAATTTGTATACTGGGTGCTTGCATAGAAATTATTTAGATAAAAGCCTTGGAAAGATGTGTGAGGACAGAATTTTCACTGAGTACTTTAAATCTTTTCCTTAGTGACTGTAGAGTTATAGGAATGAAGAGATCTGAAGGTGAATAGAAGGCAATTCATAGATGCAAGCTCAGATTAAGTCATGTAAACTGGAACCTGTTAGGCTGGTCTTCAAAATGTGACATTTTGCTTAAGAAAAGAAAAAAAAGAAGTCACATATTAAGGAGTAAGAGAGAGGAACAAGATTATTTGTAGATAGTAACTAGCAGCACAAAAAAAATTTTAGATATTCCATAAATAGCCAAAACTTATGTGGTTTAACCCCAGCTGACAAAAAGTACCGTGGAGTCACTCACTAGCTGCCCTTGCTCTGCCCTGTCTGAAATGAGATGGGGGGAGAGCAGGAAAAAGATAAAACACTTGGGTTGAGATACGAATAGTTTAATAATTGAATAAAAGAAAAATACCATAAATAAACAAATACAATTATCAAAGTAATATTTACAATAATGAAAGAGAGAGGGGGGAAGAAATCTCCAAAACCCACGGGTGATGCACACTACACCTGGTCACCATTTCCTGATTGATGCCTGGCCTGGCCCCCAGCTGTGACCTGCAGCTCCCAGACAAATGCCCCAGTTTATAAACTGGGCATGAGCATCTATGGCATGGAAAACCTTTTTGGTCTGTGCAGGTCAGCTGTGCTGGACCTGCTTTCTTCCTTGGTTTTGTGTGCCTACACACTGGCAGAGCACAAAAAACTGAAGCTCTTTGATTTAGGGTAAGCATTGCTTCACAGCAACCAGAACATCAGTGTGTTGTCAACATTATTCTCACAGTAAATCCAAAACACAGCACTAAACCAGCTACTAGGGAGAAAATTAACTCTATCCCAGCCAAAATCAAAACAGTGAGATAGGACACATCCTTAAAAATATCATAGCTCGACCTCATTAGATTCTAACCACCGTTTCTTGCCACTCTGTTTTGATCAATTTAGATTAAATTTTAGGATACATATAACTGATAACTTTGAATTTATTAAAAAATGACCTATAGTGTATGATTATGGATTTCTGTAAATGAGCCTTTTAAAGATGCACATTTATTCATGCAAAGCACTAGACGATTCCTTTAGGGATAATGGGATCATTTTCTCTTTTTTAAATGAAAAGTGAAATAAAAGTGAATAAAAGTAAAGTGAAATAAAAGAAGAATTTACTATGAGAAAAAAAAGTTTAAACTGTTCTTTCTGAAATTATTTTTCATATTTATTTTCCTGCAAATTTTTATCATGGGTAGATGTTGATACTATGTCACGTTTACATAGCATCAGCAAAACACAAGAAGACTTATGAATAAGGAAGATATATAAACTGCACTTTGAGAATACAAATAGCTTATGCATACACACAAGAATTAGAAGAAGAAAGAAATGAAAAATAACAACAGGAGCAGGATTGTATAATATCCTAGTAATGTCACAGATTATTTAGATCTATGAGCAGTCTGATGACATTTGCTACATGAAGAATGGTATGGCAGGAAAAGCCACAGAAAATGTGCACCTTCAAGAAAAAGACGTTTAAAAAAATAACATACATGAGTACTCTTTGCTGGTTTGTGAAAGACTTAAAGTATCATTTATACAGTATAAATGGAAAGCCTGGGTCACAAAGAATCAATGAAGAGGGTAGTTCTCAAAATCAAAGATAATTTTTCCAACCAGAGCCCACATTGTCAGATGGGGTGTTTTTTCTGTTCAGGTTCTTTTAAAAAAAAGAAAAAAGAAGACACATGACTACAATACAAGATTTTTACAGATACGTATGGAAAACTTACTTACTAGACTTACTGTTTTCAGTCCAAATTTATGCACTTTGCAATGACAATACTTACTCCTTACGAGAAGGGGGAAAAAAGAGTGTAATGAACCACAACTGAGAACCTTAAAATTTGTAGCCAACAGCTGGAACCAAGCCAAGACCCAAACCTTCAAGTCACAAAAAGTACTTAGCAGGCTTCTATTTGCCCCATCATCCAACCCTGTAGCAGGAGACATTCTGTTGATGGGATAAGTACAACTTTCATGGCTGAAGATGTCTTGGTTTTAAGACTGAAATTTGATTAAACATTCTGCCTTAGTTTGTACAGTTAAAATGGTAACCTACCATTAAAACAAGCAAATGAACTGAAGAAAATGAGCTACGAAAGAAATGGATGTTGCAAGAGCAAACGGATTTGTGAAAGCAATTCCAAACCAACAGAAGTAGGAGGAGAAAAATATGTGGTGGGATGGAAAAAAAGAATTAATGTCAAATGAACCTAAAAGCATGTAATTGAGTAATAAGGACTCTTGACTGCAGCATGAAAGAAGCTGTAGACATTTGATATTGCCTTCAATTCAAATAAACAAATTGTTCCCAAGGGATCGCAGAGCACTGACCTAAAGTCATCCAGACAAAACTATTTAGAAATTCTGAATTCCTGCTATTTCTATATAAACTTATTGATCACAAAGTCGGAAAAAAAATAAAAAAATAAAAGTCAGTCCCCAACTCCCATAAAAAAGTCTAACAAAACTACTCCAAGAAAAAACCTTTCCTGATGACCACCATTTTGGGAAATAGTGATTTAGGAAACTGGTGGCTGACTTCACAGACCAGCTGCTGATTGAAGAAGTCACAGTGTAATTAGTGAATTCTTTTCAAATCTACAGATCTGGTTAGCTCTGATTTTCTCTAGGATTAATGATGACATGACAGGGAGCAGGGCTTGGTGAGGGCAGCCATCACCTTGTTCCCAGGCCCTGTGTACCTATGGTAGACCTTGTATCCCATAACCGCCTGAATGAATAATGGGATGATGTGTCCTTAGAGAAGCACAGTCTTCTCATCTACAGCTCTTATTGTAATGCTATTTAATAGTATTACTGTTAGTGAAGAAATGGTACTTTCCCCATGCTTCTAACATACATAATATTCTGCATTTAATAATGCACTCCTTTTTTACCATCTCTTTCTCCATCAGTTGCCATAAACATATTTTAAAAACATCCCTTAGACACCCACAGGTTATCAAACTTCCTTTTCCTAAACACCTTCCAAGTTTGGCAATGCAATCTGCTATGCTGCTTTGTAAAATAAAATAAACCAACAAAAACTAAAAGAGTGCACCCCCCGCCCCACCCCATTAAAAAATAGAGAAACAAAGGAAACACCAAAAAATCCACCACCAACTATCCTAACTGTCCTTTTCCTCCTAAAAGTTACCCTCAGTCAGCACAGGTTGGAGTTTTGTCCCTACCACCATACCCATATCTCCCTTAGAGTATTGCATTCTTTATAAAGAAAAATTAGGTGTGTGTATTGGTTCAAAGAATTTTCAGATGTTTAAGAAGGAAAAATGGAAGTTTACCTGGAAAAGATCAGTAAAAATTGCTCATACTTACATCAGGGATTTTGCACTCTAGGACATTCTGATCTCTCACTTAATTGCTTCTGACTCATACCAAAAAAAAAAAAAAAAGAAAAAATAAAGAAAAAAAAAAGAAAAAGATGCAACAGAACCCATTAACTTCTCTTAGATTTCAGTTGCTTTGTTCCAACTTTTCTTTGCTGATTAAGAAGGATCTTATAAAGATTTGCAACTCAGTAGGTTTATGCTCACATTTACGCCCATGTGAAACATGAGTTGGGGGAATTGGAGAGTAAGTGCCACTGGGAACTTAAAATAGAACAGCAGCAGTTTAAGAAGACAGAGAAGGATTGTAGATGCTGCTTGACATGCATGGTTTCAGTTCTAGAGCTAGTTCTACAGTCTCATCCAACGCTGGAAAAACAAGATAATGCACCATTAGGAGTAAGTTCATCACATGCAATGTTTTCTTTCCTTGGCTACTGCTTCCTGGGACTTGAAACCTGCAGTATGCCAATAAGACCAACAGCACAGTGTCAAGGAGTCTAGCAGGCTACACACATGCTGAGCATTACAGAAAAGGAGGCTTTTTTTTACATACTTCCTCTAAAATCACTCTTATAGTTTGGTATAGTTACAGATAATTACACAAACTGGACAGAAAAAAAAGTTATTGCTCAATGTACCCAAAGGCTAATGATTTTTCAACAGTTTTTAAGGAAATAAAGCAAACAGACCTCAAAACTAGTTGTTGGTTTAGATCAAACATTCAGTGCATCACAAAGTTAAGATGGAAAGTTTAGAATGGTCTGAAACTGATGATCTCAACTGCAACAGTGCCAAGAGAGCTATCTCCAGCAACCTGAGTAAAAGTTACAAAAGAAAAGCATATTTCCAGTCTTTCTGAGGAGACAAATAACCATTCCTAAGATTTCAGGAATTTAATTCAGTCCTTTTGATCTAGAAATTGGTAGTAGGATAATGCTGGATTCTCTCTCATCTTCCCCAAAAGAGCAGGGGGAGATGCCACTGCAGGTGCAAAGGTACCTCAGCGAGAGTTCTGTTTGCTGCAGGACAAGAAGCAGGAAGCAGCATGCTCCAGCATTGACAATACCCATGAAGACATCTGAGAGCTTGGAATTACCCATTTACTGCCAGGGATATTAGCTTGATAATTACTGCAAAAAGTCAATAATCACCTCATTGTTTACAAATAGTTTTTTTCTGGTGAGACCTACAGAAAAAAGCACATATAGACACACTTCATTTCAGAGCATCATAGTTCTTCAGTAGCAGGTAGAGCTGTCCACATATATCCTTGAGACATTTCCCTGACAGAGCCTGATATCTGCAGCCTGAACTACTGACAATGACAAGATATTTTTAATTTTCAATGTATGCTTTTCTTTTTCCAGATACCAGGCTGCCACAAATGAATATTTAACATCAGCATTTCTTGTTCAGACCCAACAATACACATATTCACATTACTGCTCCCTCCGTGAAGATGACACTGATTTACCTCAGGCAAGACAGTGGCTAAGAACAGGCAGCAGCAGGCTGAGCACTAGAATTCCAATGCCACATGAAAATTTCAATCTTATTGTACCATACCTATCTTTACATTTTTGATTCTTTAATGAAAACTAAATTAGAAAATTATAAATAAAGTATAATCCTAATGAAGGGAACCAGAACAAGAGACAATAGGTTCAGTGGTGGAACATGGACCAGCAAGTAGCTAAACTAAGGTCTTACTTAAAGTCTGGCTACAAGATCATAAAAAGTTATCCTCTTGGAAATTGATAGAAATCATTCCCAAAATACACATCTCTAATAACATTTGCTTTCTGCAGCTTCCATCCCTTCTGCTTTGAAAAGGCCACCCAACAAAGAGTCAGTCTAGAACAATGCCTGTTGTAGGCCACAAGTATTTATTAATAAGTGAGCCAGAAAGAGCTGCACGTGGGGAGAGTCATTAGAGAGGTTGCCTGATATTTTTGAGTAGATGGGGATCACCTTTCAGGATCATGAAATCACACCTCATGTAAACACCATGCAGCTCTCTGCTGTGACTACAACAGGGCGTAACAGGAACTCCTGCAAAGCAGTAAATGGCTCTCCAGAACTATGTCAAGAGAGTCTGAGATAAAAATGCCTTTTTAGTTTCAGTAGAACCTGGTGGTTAATAGTCTAGAAGTACTTCTAGCTTTCTGTAAAATATTTCCTATGTAATTATGAACAGACGTCTGAACTGAGGCACATGCTCCAAGCACATTTCTTTAAATTAAAGGTAAATACCTTCTGCTGCTAGACCTGTTTGGTTATTAAATTGAGCACAACCACTGTGACAGTTATGTCTTTCCTTGCAAAAATTGCTACAATATAAATTAG